>NC_064643.1:585226842-585529872 GCF_023864345.2 Schistocerca serialis cubense
CACACAGTTACAAAAAGAAGCAGGGAAAGAACGATTGTTGGGAGATATGTAGGATGAGTAGCAGGTATTAAAACTCTCGTATAAGAAATTGACACCTCACCTGAAACAGTTAACAGAAAAAGTACCACGAACGCTAATACGAAAAACCTATGCTGGTTACGTGCAGGACGGAAACAGTTAAAATCCGTGTTTGGAAAAGCGGATAGTGAGGATATAAGAAAAAATT
The DNA here is from genome assembly GCF_023864345.2 of Schistocerca serialis cubense. NCBI lineage: Eukaryota > Metazoa > Arthropoda > Insecta > Orthoptera > Acrididae > Schistocerca > Schistocerca serialis. The sequence goes on from NC_064643.1 coordinate 585,227,069, forward strand.
TACAGTACAATTGGAAACGTACAAGATAGCGGAACATACAACCCCAAAAGCAGATTGTCACACAACACTGACAGGAAACAAGGAGCAAAAGATACTCGAAATGACTGAAACAGTGCAGAACTTAACTACAGAATTAGAAGACAAGGAATATATGAATTAGTAATCTAGAGAAAGTACAGATCCGATCAAGCAAAATAGATGAGAAAGTGATTATAACTACATCGTTGTCAACGCAGCAGACAGTTTATATGATGAAAGAACTGAGGTGGAAACATTGCAAGAAACAGTCCATCAGACAACTCATCGGCAACTGAGTGCGACGTTATTAAATCCATAGTAAATTTTGATGCTATTAGAGAAAACACAGAGAGGCCTCCCAGAGGGACTAACGTCGTTCATGTAACCAGTAAGGATATAGCTCTATTTTATAGCATATCTCATGCAAGAGTGGATACTGAACAAGTTAGATAGCTCATTAAAATACTATTTCCGGTAGTAGGAATAAACGCACAATATCATTAGTACACGATACATCCACATCCGAATAAATGGAATACGGTTGGGTCAGTTTATAGACGGACAGATGCTCACGTCATTATGCCTTTAACAGACTTAGAATATTGTGTTAGAGAAATTGTTATTACTTGTCCAACAAGCATGATACATATAACACTCCTCTCTGCTACCTACTGTACCATAACCTCAATGCCAGAAGCAGGTTGTAACATAAAACAATTTTGTAAAAGTAACTATGGCACAAAGCAACAGAGCAGTGTTACCCTCTGAGAGGAATTTTGTTAAGTTGACCGTATTGTTCCTAATGGAAATGGCTTATCGGAAATGAGTCAGAATTACGTTAATATTGGAATAGTGACAAACAAAATTTTGCCTAGCTATATTGTTTATAGAATAAGGGAAACGGTCGCCAGCCTAATTAGGCAAGAGAAAGATTAACATTCTCGTTTATGAAAGTAGGTATAAGTAACTATAATGGACAACACAACAGACACAACCTAGACTTAGCAACACCCGAGTGCAATGAACTCTAACACATATGTTTTAAGATTGAAGCTAACAGTTAGAACAGCAGAAACTATTTTCAAAATTATAACAGGTACAGAAAAACACTATCACTTTCAGGGTTTACACAAACTGAGTGGTCTTTATACTGTTAATATGCACACAAGAGAGACAAACACTTGGCATACATGAGAATGTAACGTTTCACAACTGCAGCTTTCTCACTTTTACTACAACGAAACACAATGTTGACAAAATTGCAAGGAACTGACTCTCCTTTTTAGAATTTACTACAGACAACAACGTGATCATTTACTTTATAAGACTCAGCCTAAAGTTTGAAGTTGGTAACAGTAATTTAAATAACAGTTGCAATAGGAAAATTATTATTGGACAAAACACATTTGCTTTAACTCACTCTGTTACCATATTAGCTTTAACTATCTTTCTAATAAGTTCAAGAGGCATTATTTAACAAAGCTCTAGGCTTCAACGTACTTTCAGTAAGGACACTCGGTAATCACTTTACTTCAAACGGAGAGGACCCTGAGAGGTGTTATGATGAGGAGTAAAATCAAGGTAGGTAAATAAATTCCGATATGAATTACCTTATATTTCAGCACACTAACACATCCATTAGGCTGATCCTTCACTGTACATCAATATAGTATTACGTTACAGTGATTGCGCAATGTGGTGGCAACTGCATGTTGGTAGGTGGAATTACAGGTAGAATTGCCGGACTTTATCGTATCTTCCTGGCGATGATTCATACAAATTCCAGAATAGATCCAGCTATTTATCCACCCATCCGAGGCATTGGAAAGAAGCATTAAAAGCCTCTCTCTGAATCAGCATGATATGCACCTTTACATTGACAGTGCACAGACTGGTAGCTCCTTTCCGACTGGTGGCTCGTCTCCGACTCGTAGCTCGCCTCCGACTGACTATCAGTTCCACCTTTTCCACCTAGGCCAACCACAATTTGCGCGCGCTACACAGTTCCGTTCCAGAGGGGAACCACTACACCATTTACATACAAACTAACTAAGAACCCTAAGTGAGGATCAGCAATTTACATAACAGCAAACAAATACATTAAATAAAACAGAACATTTTCACATATTGACACTTCTACAAAAAATTATTCACACAAAATTACAATTACATACAATAAGTTCTGTTCCCTCCAAATGGGACAAAGAATACAAATTGCAGATACACTACTTTGCATAGAATCAAATCACGACATCAAAGGTTTGACAAAGAAAAGAATACACAATTTTATGCTATCGATTTGAACACATTCACAGGCGATCAACAATGTAACATTAAATAAAGCAAAATGAATCCATACAGCATAAGAGCTGTGGTGTTACATACAGACGACCAACCAGTAATGTGAAATGCAGTTGTTCTTAGGGAAAATGGTAGCTATAGAGAGCGAGAGAAAAGTCTTATCTCCTCACCCAAAATTTTAGAAAATTGGAAATCACCCCGATCTACTACATATTTAAACCTGAAATAGTAATAATTAGTAGCCATAAAACGGTAAATCTGCCAGGATAATGAAACCAGAATTACAGCACAAAGTATTCTACATAATGGAGCTATATCTGAAATAGGAGGAAGACAATTTCACCTTCCAGCTACCATTACGGGAACACCATTGATTAATGTGTCTCGACCAATGTTGTATTGGCCGGTGGAACCATCAGAGACGTAATCTAACCAACAACTAATTTTTGTTAACGATACCTTAGACTCCACTTCCCTACAATACCTAGAGGAATCAATAACTTCAGAAAATGACAAATTCCGGTGACTCGGATATTGCAACGCGTGAAACAATGTAGCGAGATACGCAGACAAAATACAGTTATTTTCAGTATATGAACGCCAAGCATAATCTTGGTTCTAGCTGTTATTTTTGGAACCTACTTTTGTATAAAGTGTAAGACATTTTATTCAAAGGATGCAACTATCCCTTAAATACTTGTGTAATAAATACGCACTAGCAGTAATTGCTTAAATGGGAAGTGTAAATAGTACGTGCAACCAGGACAGAACAACGAAGTTGGTTAATTAAGCTAACAAAGGTTCAACAATTAAGTATGTAAGCAAAACAGAAAACTGTTACAGAGTTTTTAAACAAAGGGTAGGTATAGACTAAAAAGTAATAACACTACATCGAGGGGTGCTGCCTGCACTGAACTTCAACGCAGAAGCCAGCAACTCGGCCTCTTGGAGTCCATGTTCCTGTTCAACATTTAGCCGCCTCTGGGTGCTGAAACCTATCGGGCGGTACAGAGAAGATCAGTCGACCACTGACACCTGGTTCATCACAGATGGATCATCAAGAGCCATCGTAGAATTCGGAGTGGGATCGAGGACACTCCAGCGGCCGGTACGAGACCACTTTGCGCTGAGTAACGGCCTCGCCTGCTCGCCGGCAACCCGCCACGTCCGCGAGGTCTAAACCTCACCTGGGCGTTCGACAGCTTAACTGACTCGACAGACGTCAGCTAGACTCGACCACGCAGCTGAATGACCAACAGCCGAGCCTCGACCGGAAGAACGATGTCTTGTAAACATCCTGAATAAAAGTTTATACTCCCAACAATGTTTTATTAGCGCCGAACACGCTTCACAGATTCCCAACAGATGTCTCTACTTCACACAGAGTTGCCTCCGCTTGGCCCCTCTGTCACTGAATCAGAGATGATGTGTTCGCCAGGTATTCTCTACACCACTGTAGTGCAAAACTGTAAGCTGTACCTCATGAGCAGAGGATACGTGGCACTCTAGTCCTGGTGCGAAAAATTAATCCACCCATCATTCTTGATAGAACTTCAGAATACGTGTTCTGCCCCCTGGATTTACCAAGCCTCTTCCTTTTTATTTGATATTATTATTATTATTATTATTATTATCCGTCTTCTGACTGGCCTGATGCGGCTAGCCACGAATTACTCTCCTGTGCCAACCTTTCCATCCTAGAGCAACCCATGCAACCTACGTCCTCAATTATCTTCTGGATGTACTCCAGACTCTGTCTTCCTGTACCGTTTTTGTGCCCTACAGCTCCCTTCAGTACTATGGAAGTTATTCTCAGTGTCTTAAAAAGGTGTCCTATCATCCTGTCCCTTCTCCTTGTATGTGTTTTCTACACATTCCTTTCCCCTCCGATTCTACGCAAAACCTCCTAATTCCTTACCATATCAGTTCACCCATTATTCAACATTCGTCTGTAGCACCACATCTCAAACGCTTCGATTATCTTCTGTTCCAGTTTTTCCACAGTCCATGTTTCACTACCATACAATGCTGTGCTCCAGACGTACATTCTCAGAGATTTATTTCTCATATTAAGTGCTATGTTTGATACTAGTACACTTCTCTGGGCTGGAATCCCCTTTTTGCCAGCGCTAGTTTACTTTTAGTGTCCTTCTTACTCCGCCCGTCATGGTTTATTTTACTGCCTAGGTAGCACACCTCCTTAACTTAATCCACTTCGTGATCACCAATCCTGTTGTTAAGTCTCTCGCTGTTCTCATTTCCGCTACTTCTCGTTACTTTCGTCATATTTCGATTTACTCTCAATCCTTATTTTCTACTTAGTAAACTGCTCATTCCATTCAACAGATCCTATAATTCTTCTTCACTTTCACTGAGGATAGCTAGCTCATCAGCAAATATGAACACTAAATTTTAATTCCACTCTTAAACCTTTCTTTTATTTCCATTAAAGCTTCTTCGATGGACAGATTGAACAGTAAGGGCGAAAGACGACATCCATGTCTTACTCCCTTTTTATTCCGAGCACTTCGCTCTTGGTCGTCCAGTCTTATTATTCCCTCTTGGCTCTTGTGCATATTCTATATTACCCGTCAATTCCTACAGCTTACCCCTATTTTTCTTTTCAGAATTTCGAACATCCTGCACCGTTTTGCATTGTCGAACGCTTTTTCCAGGTCGACAAATCCTATGAACATGTCTCGAATTTTCTTCCGTCTTGCCTCCATTATCAGCCCCAACTCCCTTGTATCATAACCGTCCTAAAACAAAGTGATCGTCATCTGACACATCCAAAATTTTCTTTCCCTTTCTTCTGTCTATTACTCTTGTCAGCAATTTGGATAAAGGAGCAGTTTAGCTGACTGTGAGCTATTTCTCGTACTTGGAATTGTGTGGAAGATATTTTTCCGAAACTCAGATGGTATATCGTCAGCCACAGACATCCTACACGGCATCATGAATAGTCGCTTTGTGGCAACTTTTCCCAATGATTTTAGAAATTCTGATGGAATGTTAGGTATCCCTTCTGCCTTATTAGATGCTAGGTCTTCCTTGAGAAGAAACGTGAATAACCAACGAAACGGTAACGTTCTCCGAGTCGGGGTGTGGAGTGTCAGACGCTTAAACGTGGTACGGAAGCTATAAATTTGCATAGAGAAATGTAGTGGCTCAATCTAGATATAGTAGGAGTCAGTGAAGTGAAATGGAAAGAAGACAAAGATCTCGGGTCATATGAGTATAGGGTAATATCAGTGGCAGCGGCAAATGGTCTAACGGAAACAGGTTTCGTTGTGAATAGGGAGGTAGGGCAGAGAGTGTGTTACTATGAACAGTTCAGTGAGAGGGCTGTTCTTATCAGAACAACGGTAGTTCAGGGGTACACGCCGCTGTCGCTGGCAGCGAATGAAGAGATGGAGAAAATGGGTCAAATGGCTCTGAGCACTATGGGACTTAACTTCTGAGGTCATCAGTCCCCTAGAACTTAGAACTACTTAAACCTAACCAACCTAAGTACGTCACACACATCCATGCCCGAGGCAGGATTCGAACCTGCGACCGTAACGGTCGCGCGGTTCCAGACTGTAGCGCCTAGAACCGCTCGGCCACCCCGGCCGGCAGATGGAGAAAGAATATGAAGTGATACAGTACGTCCATGGAGATGAAAATTTAATAGTCATGGGGCACTAGAATGCAGTCGTAGGGGAAGTAGTAGAAGAAAAGGTTACAGGAGACTACGGGCTTGGGACAAGGAATGAGAGACGATACAGTCTATTCGAGTTCTGTAATAAATTTCAACTAGTAATAGCGAATGCTCTGTTCAAGAATCACAAGAGAAGGAGGTGTACTTGATAAAGTCCGGACGATGATGGAAGATTTCAGTTAGATTACACCATGGTCAGACAGAGACTCAGAAATCAGATACGGGATTGTAAGACGCATTCAGGAGCAAATACACACTTAGATCACAATGTAGTAGTGGTGAAGAGTAGGCTGAAGTTTAAGAGATTAGTTGGAAGAATCATATGCAAAGAAGTGTGACAGAGAAGTACTAAGAAAAGACGAGATACGGTTGAAGTTCTCAAAGGCTGTACATACTGCAATAAGGAATAGTTCAGTAGGCAGCAGAGTTGAAGAGGAATTGATATCTGTAAAAAGGGCGATTACAGATTTTGAAAAGTGAAACGTAGGTATCAAGAAGGCAAACATGAGGAAACAAGAAATACTTCAGCCAATCGATAAAAGAAGTAAGTACAAAAACGTTTTGGAAAAATCGTGAATACAGAAATAGGAGTCACTTAGGAATGAAATAAATAGGAAGTACTGGGAAACTAAGACGAAATGGCTTCATGAAAAGTGTGAAGAAACCGTAAAAGGACTGATTTTCGGAAGGAGTGTGTCGGCGTATAGGAAGTCAAAGAAACAACCTTCGGTGTAATTAAAAGCACGGACGGTAGCATTAAGAGTGCAATTGGAATTCCCCTGTAAATGGAGAGGAAGGGGCGGGTAGGTGGAAAGAGTACATTGAAAACCTCTATGAGAGGGAAGCTTTGCCTGATGTAACAGAAGAAGGAACACGAGTCGATTTAGAAGAGATAGGGGATCCAGTATTAGGATTTAAGAGAGCTTTGGAGGACTTAAGATCGACTGAGGCAGAAGGAATACATAACATTCCTTCAGAGTAACTAAGATCATTGGGGCAAGTGGCAACCAAACGACTATTCACGTTGGCGTAAAGAATGTATGAGTCTAGCGACGTACCATCTGACTTTCGTAAAAATATCATCCACACAATTTCGTAGACTGCAAGAGCTGAGAAGTGCGAGAATTATCGCGCAACAGCTGAAAAGCTCATGCATCCAAGTTGCTTACAGGAATAATATATAGAAGAAATAAAAGGAAGGCTCAGGAGTGGAAGTAAAATTCAAGGTGAAAGGGTATCAATGATCCGATCGCTGATGACATTGCTATCTTCAGTGAATGTGAAGAAGAATTACATGATCTGCTGAATGAAATGACCTGTCTAATGAGTACAGAAGTGAATAGAGAGTAAATCGAAGAAAGACGGAAGTAATGAGACGTAGCAGAAATGAGATCAGCCAGAAACTGAATATCAGGGTTGATGGTCACGAAGTAGATGAAGTTAAGGAATTCTGCTACGTGGGCAGTAAAATAACGAGTGACGGCCGCAGGTTCGAATCCTGCCTCGGGCAGGTTAGTTAAGTTAAAGTAGTTCTAAGTTTTAGGAGACTGATGACCTCAGAAGTTAAGTCCCATAGTGCTGAGAGCCACTTCTGAACCTGCTCCTGGGTACGCCTTACAATCCAATACCTGATTTTAGAATCTCTTACTGACCATGATGTAAGCTAACTGAAACCTTTCTGTATCTCCCAGCCTTTTCCAAGAATTCCTGCTGCTTTTGTGGTTCTTGAACATAGTATTCGCTATTATTAGCTGAAATTGATTACAGAACTCAATAAGTCTTTCTCTCATTCCTAGTATCAAGCCCTTGGTCTCCTGTCACCTTTTCTTCTACTCTTTCCGCTACAACAGCATTCCAATTTCATATGACTATTATATTTTCGTTTCCCTTTAGTAATGATTTACCCGTTCAGTGTCCTCATATATTTCCTCTGTCTCCTCAATTCAGTTTGCTACGTCGGCATCTATACGTGAACTATTGTTGACGGTGTGATTTGCTGTCGATTCTGATGAGGACTGCCCTATCACTCAACTGTTCACACCACTAACACATTCTCTGCCCTACCTTCTCTGCCCTACTTCATAGCGATTCCTACTCCCGTTCTACCATTTTCTGCTGCTGTTGATATTACCGTAAATGAATGATTCTGATAAAGAACAAACAATGTATTTACCTTAATAGTGTTCAAAAGCCATTATATATATATATATATATATATATATATATATATATATATATATATATATATATATATATATATATATCAGTTCATGACATCCAGTCTTACAAATTTACTGTCTCTGATGGACACACATCCAGATCATCCGCTCTCCCCACATCCACCACTGCTGGCGGCTCACCTCCAACTGCGCAACGCTATGCGCTGTTAACAGCCAACTGCCCAACACTACAATAGCAAATAAGCAACAATGCAAACCAGCCACAGACTGCACACAGCACAGCCAGTGATTTTCATACAGAGCGCTACGTGGCGTTACCAATATAGAAACCTAAACAGCCTACCTCCATGTGGACACACATTACGTGCTTTTAATGCAGTGATTTCCATTGCCTTATTCATCCTCATGCCGTTGACCATTGGTGGTTCTGCCGCTTTTAAGGACAATTTCCCCCTTCCCTGTGGGAAGAGAGTGCGCCCGTCCTCTGTGCTCTCCTCCACCCTCTTCGATAAGGCCTTTGAGGGTGACTTTTTACGCTGGAAGTCTTCGGGCGCCAAAGCTGATGATTTATATTCAACATTTATACGGTGGCGTGGCTGGAGGCAGGGAACGGGACATGTTGATGACTAATCAAAGACGCTACCCCTGGACCATGGGAAACAACAAATATCATGATATCGTTGCCGAAATCATCACCAAACCCCGACATGTTTCGTACTTGGGACGTAAACTCGACAATAAGTTGGGAAGAATGTGCAACAAGACTCATACGACCAAACGACTTTCTTCAAGGGCTGCATAGGCCAGGTTTCATAGCTTTGCACCAAGTTTTCCTGCTACGGGCATTAGTATCACTGATGACTGACTTCGGTCTCTCAGTTCGCCCTGCAGTTCATTGCTTATGGAGCTCCTTTCACGTTGTCATAGTTGACGGTTGGAGAGACAATATCACAATTACTTGTAGGCTGCGTAAACTAGTTATGTTGGCCACTGATATATGGTGTTAACCCCTTTACCATCAGCTAAGGCCAGAAATGGCGTACTGAATCACTGGAACTGGTAGCTGTACAATAAAGACATTGTAAGGACAGGGTGGTGAAAAATTGTGACACGAAATTTTAAGCCTGGATAGCTGATTCCCGTAGGAACCAAAATTACTAATGGTGCGTAGGTCCACAACGCACCATTTTTAAACTACGGAAACTTGGCGCCAGCCGCTCTGATTGGCCGTGGGATTGATCTGTTGCCGTTCGCCGGTTGACAGGCGGCGCTATGGTTGTCGGTTCACACATACAAACGTCCCTCGCCCCGTCACTGACCCAACTCTATACGCACACGTGTCGAATAGGTCTTGCTGTTTGTCTCTACCTCACGTCAGAGGCATTTACACGTGTGCTTCACTTCTGAGCACACACATGTCAACTGCAATTTAGTCATACAGTAATCGTAGTGGCACGGTATTCGACTGAAGAACAACGAGATATGGTTTTTGTTTGTGGACTATCCGACAGTAATACGCATGAAGCTCGACGGTTGTATGAGGAACGCTAGCCAGCAAGACGCTACCCACACCTGCATACGCATACAGCAATTCACCGGCGACATGGCGAAACAGGCTCGTTCGCGGGATATCACGGTGATGCTGGAAGACCTGGAACACGACGGGATGCTGCATTTGAAGATACTATTCTCCCGCTCTTCCAGGAAGTACCTACGACAAGTACTCGAGCCGTTGTTCACAACATGAGGGTCACTCGTCTATTAGTCTTTCCACCCTGTCTAACACCTAACTCCTGTGGCGGACTATGAACAAAGGCTAGCGTTTTGCCGGTGGTGACGTACTACACGAGATCCCGACTTTTCCACCATTGTGCTGTTTACTGACGAGTGGACCTTCCATCGGGATGGCCTTTACAACACTCGAAACGTTCATTACAGGGCAAGCGGAAATCCTCGCGTCACGTACGTGACGGACACCAGGAACGATTTTCGCACAACATTTGGGCAGGTAGTGTGGGTGACCATCTGACTAGGCCGGTCCGTTTACCTCTTCGACTTACCGGGGCAAATTACCTTCACTTTTAGCAAGAAACTGTACCTGGCCTGCTGGAAGATGTTCCCCTGTACATACGGTTACGCATGTGGTTGCAGCATGATGGGGCGCCCGCAAATAAAAGTCGTGCTGTGCACGGATATTTAAATGAAGTCTTCGAAGGCCGGGTAATTGGCAGAGGTGGTCGTAGGACATGGCTCCCGCTGTCACCAGACCTCACGCCACTTGACTTCTTCCTGTGATGATTCTTCAAGATTCTAGTTGACCCACCCGAACTCGAAAACCTAGAAAAGAAGAGGAATTAATGGATCGCATTCAATATGCTGCCAATCGCTTCATGGCAGTGCCAGCAATCTTTAAAAGAGTTAGGCAAAACACCGTTCGACGTTATCAAGCTTGTTTCGCGTCAGACGGTTGCCAGTTCGAACACCTGCTTTAAGTAAACAATGTACTAACCACAAAAAGGCCCTTTCCTGGGCCGAAACAATTTGTAAAAGACTTTCTGTACGCGAACTAACAGCTGTTGACGGGTTTGTTCCTAGTACGTCTCATCATGAAACTACAATGGATGTGTCGGAACACCGGCGGATTCGCCCGCAGGCCGCAGAGTGGATGGCTGGCGCGCTACCAGCAAGCGTGCGGGCAGCTTTGGATACATCGTGATCTCCGGCAGGCAAAGCACTTGCGGTCATGCATTGTCCAAAGTATCTGGCAATAGGGCAATCCCGCGGATAATCGGTGTGGGTGGCGCCAAGTTTCCATAGTTTAAAAACTGTGAGTTGTCGATCTACAAAGCATTAGTAATTTTGGTTCCTACTGGCATCAGCCATCCTGGGTTAAAATTTTGTGACACAATTTTCCCCACCCTATGTTAATAGGTAATGGTATATATGTATCTGAACACAGTCAACGAAAAGAATTGAAAATATTATCAATCGTAACGTAGTATCAACGTTAAATGTGATATATTACACTGTACATTGACATCTACACGAATGACTGACTGAATGTTACACGCTTTTTCTACAGTCGTGAAGATATTTTCACAGAAACAAAGGCGACTAGGGTAACAAGCTGTATAAACCTTAAATATGTTATTACTATCCAACGAGCCCTGAGAACTAAATGCTCTGAAAACATCCCCGTAAAATGATCACAGTTCTGTCAGTGGAATTCATTTTCATTCGGTACAAGGACACAAACACTGCACACAGAGCAAATGCATTCACCCTATTCTGCTATATGGCGAAGTTGTATACAGGACACATTGCCTTGACAGTAGGAAAAATTTCCCACATCGTCATTTCAGTAAGTTTTACCAACAGCCATGAACCTTCGACGTTCAAGATCAAAACATCGACTATATCACATGGTGTTACCTTCTCTTGGGTTAATAAAAATAAAATTTGAGACCCCATTCGATATAGCAAGCCATCTAACTTGTGAATTTCATCAACGTGATGTAATGAATCTCGTGCCTGCTTTCGATTCCAAGCCTCTGGTCCTGAGCTTGTTTAGTAATGTAAAGTTACGTAACTCCTTGCAGCGTCAATACTGAGCATCAGAATACGTTTCATATCTCTTTTGTTTTCTTACAGCCATAAAAGACGATCATGACAGACAATGGAGTAGTTTCAAACGTATATTTGATTGGCAATCACGGAATGAAAACCACTGCAGGTATGCGTGACCTACTACAAAATTAATTCACTCTCAATTATCTTTTGCGTCTCTCCAAATCGTATTTCAAGACATCCGTCCCCCAACCAGTTTAAGGAATGTAGTTTCACAAAAACAAAGTACAAAAATCTGTTTAAAAATAGGAATTAAACTGCCTGAGTCTTACCTCTATTTACGTTTGTAATGTTATTGACTTAAACAAAAGTTTTTCCTGTCGCATATTTAATTTGTTGTAATGCATACTAGTGTCCAACCATACTGAGATCACTATTAATGACACACATCTGGCTCTCATCTCAGAAAAATAATGTAAGTGAAATTGCTACGAAATTTTGAACGACTGAGAATTTATCTATAAAATGTCTGATCTTAAAGTAAGTATTGTGCTCATTCCAAAACAGCTCCTATACATTACTGGTCTGTAATATTTAGCAAGTTATGGGGAGCTTAATATTGTGGTTTATATTTTAGTAATATTAATTCAGCTGGTGCCTTTTGATTACAGTTTTATAAGTAAAACGTTACCTTTTGTCCTTCAGCATCTGCTGATGTTTTACTTCAGTTTAAATGTTACGCAACATCTTTGATGTTTGTATGTGATATAGTTTCGGAAAGAGCTAAACTGGTTCGTCCGCCATGAGATCTATTATCCTATTACGATCTGTAGTTGTGGTACAACCTCGATTCATAGTAGAAAAATATGGCGTGTTGTATATAGTGGTTTCAACATCCGAATACGGATTTCTTACACCAGTCCTGAAATACAGTCTCAGAATGTTTGTGTGGTACCTGTGGCACCAGCAAGTGGCCAGCAATGTCATTTTGTTGTCATAAAAGTGTCTTATGCGTAAGAAAAAAGTAGAATACAGTTGAATTTTGGCTATGGTCACTATTCCTTAACCTATTTTATGCTAATAAATGAATATATTGTGAACACACTGGTAGTATCTCCATGGGTAGCCCTCTGTCTTTAATTGTGCCCAATATTTTATAGAGGATTATGAGCTGAGGACACTTGAATCAACGGCCTTTAAACGAAATTAATTTTGGATGTATTTTGGCGATACTTTCGGAGTGAGCCTTCACGGAAAAGATAAACTAATGGAGTTTTCCGTGACCTCATCTCCACTCGAAAGACCTCCGGGTTTACTAAGGAGTTGTAGAAAGGTGGTTGTCTGCTTTCCGTGGATGCTTTGGTTAGACGGAAGAATAGTGACTCTCTAGGGCATTCATTTGTTTCTGAGCCCACACATACCGACTTTCAATGACAATCATCCAGTTCTCATCACCAATAGCAAACAATAAGCACGCTTAAAACTCTAGACTTCTCACACAGTCTCAGATGCAGGTAGTTCGAAAATTATTCCAGTCAGTCTTGGAGTGGTGATACAGCAACCTTCTATTGCTACTGTTTAAAAAACAGTCATAAGTTGTAGAATGTTCTTTATTAACTTAAGAACGACCCATTTCGCCCGAATAGGGCATCATCAAGTTTTGTTAAAAAGTCAACCGTCAAGAAGGTGTGATAGCGCATAAAACGCACTAAAAGGCAACGTCATGGAGGCGGCGACATGTATAGCAGGGCACGGTATCGTACCTTCGTCATGGATGCTTTTTTTTATCGTGCAACCAAAATTCCGTGGATTAATTTAGGTACTCAAGTGGATGACTTCATAATTTTCATTATTGAGAATCAACTGCCACATTTCGCACCATTCAGGTATCTCGTCTCAATTGCTCTGCAATTATTTTTGATCATACAATAACTTTATAAGACGGTAAATGGCAGCATCATCTGAAAAGAGTCTACGAGACCGAGCTAGATGGTGCAGTGGTTACCCACTGACCTCGCATTCGGGAGGTCGGCGATTCACTCCCTTGTCCAGACACCTTGACTTAGGTTTTCCACAATTTTCTTAAATCGCTGTAGGCAAATGCCAGGATGGTTCCTTTGGAAGTGCCAGGCCACCTTCCTTCGCCATCCTTGCCTAATCTGATGGGACCGATGACCTCGCTGTTTGGTCCCCTCCCACAAATCAACCAACCAACCAATCTATGAATGTTAGTCAGATGTCTGCTAACTCGTTTATGTACACCAGTTTGACTGGAAACTTGCCTATCAGCATTTATCGGTATGTTCAACTTTCTAATTCGGTTGTATGTTAATGTAGGCTGATCTGAAGATGCCTTGGATTAGGCGAAACGTATGTCATCGGCGAATAAATAAACAGTAATATCAACATAGCAACCACGACTGTTTTCTTCTCCTCATCTTTCGTTTAAATCGGTTTGAGAGGTGGCATGAGCCCCCTCTCATATTTCTATCTTACTCTGAGTAATTCGATTTTCCCCTCTAATTGCTTTCGGTGAAAATTCGCTATTCCTTCACATGCGGACTTCCCACGCAGCGTCTCTCGTCACCCGGGTGGTCCGGTGACAGGCGGGTTCTGTTGATCTTGAAAGAGATAAGCCGACGGGTGTGAGGGAGTTGAGTGGATGCTTTCCAGACGTCGACATTGTCATAAGAGCGGCGGCGACACGCCCACAGGGGCCTGACGGAGCGGCTGGGCTAGAGATTCTGTTACTTCGCAGAAACTTAGTGAAAACACGTTCTGGCGGGCTACCAGCGAGGCGTGGGAATGACTTGTGTTTCCAGGAGGTCTTGGCGGGCAAATTCCCGCGTTTTCTGCAAAATCATACCTGTGATTGGCTTGCTCAGGGAATAGCTCCGTGACGTAGCAAAATCGGCGCAGAAATTGGCGCCAAGTATCTCCATTGGTGGAATAGTACTGCATCGGCAATAGAGGGGAATTTTCCGCCGGTTTTCGAGTTGCTGGTTGGAATGTTTAACCACGACCACTGTCGTGGAGGCGGCAATGTTCTGTGTTCGGCTTGTACGGGTACTCTTGAGAGAGTCGGCTCTCGCCTTTCGGTCGGAATAGGTTACAAGACTGAGCTCTCACTGCTTTGGACAGCCTGCCTTCCGTTGGCTGTATAGTATACTGTCATTTAATTGTAACTGTTTGACGAAATTGCTGAAATTTCGACTTCAACTAACTTTCCGAGTACAGTTGGCAATTGAGCGTTCTGCGTACAAGCGGCCTATGTTGTCCGTCTTGAGCAGTTTTGGCTAAAGTTGACTGTACCAGAGTTACTGTGTGACTTCTCTTGTTAAAATCACTCACTGTACCGTTTGTGATTGTGTAGCGAGCCTTCTCCGTCTCCCTCAGGAAGTCTTTAGTCTGGAACAACCAGACCAGGAGAATTTGTTTCGGGCAATACTTACGACATTATCATCACCACGACGGGACGTCGAAGCAACCAGCCATCGCCTCCGGTACGCCAGATAGTGTCCTTGCAGTGAAGAAGACAGCTTGGTAATGTACGTCCGCAGCATAGGCCAATCAGGGAATTTTGCTGGGTGATAATCAGAGCTCAGCAGAGCGCGCCTGTTCTTTTCTTTGTTCTGTCTTGGGTGTTCATTGTCTGAGTTGTCACTACTGTAGCAGAAATTAATGTTGGGTTGGCTGGGTGTTTCTCTTAAGATTTAGCCGGCCGCGGTGGTCTCGCGGTTATAGGCGCGCAGTCCGGAACCGAGCGACTGCTACGGTCGCAGGTTCGAATCCTGCCTCGGGCATGGATGTGTGTGATGTCCTTAGGTTAGCTAGGTTTAAGTAGTTCTAAGTTCTAGGGGACTGATGACCACAGCAGTTAAGTCCCATAGTGATCAGAGCCGTTTGAACCATTTTCTTAAGATTTGAGTTGCAAGGAATTGGCTCCACATACCACTTGGTCATAAATGTCACAATCTAGTTTATGGACAACTTCACCTTCACAGCATTTATTTGAGTATCCAATTTGGTGTATTGTAAATGATTCGTGTGTTTTGTTTATTATTTTGAGTTTAGTCATAATAAATCAAATTGTTATTTTGGACAGAATTTTCATTCTCTTAATCGGTAGAGCAACCCTTTCATTTCTCATTACGTTAATGAAACTTTCCTTAATTTCTATCCAATTAAATTATTGCAGGTGCCAAACTCCTTTCTACTCCACTTGCAGGGTCGATTACAGTCAGTTCGCGTTTCTTCTTAATCCATGTGCAAGAGCAAAAGTCGGAGTTAGAAAAGGGGGAGCTTAGAGCATCATTTCCATATGACGATTCGAGATGAATTTAGTGTTAAATACACTGCTAGCCCCGGCATCTCGCAGGTTGAGCATCGCGCTGGACAGTTGACGATTCACTTTACGCCAAAGCGGCTAGCGATGTCCTTCTGACAGCTTTCCCCCCGTGAGGGGGCTCTCGACGCTTGTTACCGACATCCCTCCCTTCCGCCACGCGCTTCCTGACACGGGAAAAAGCTTAAACTGAGACGTCAATTAATCTTACTTCCGGCAATGTTTAATGCATGAACGCGGCCGCGTCCGCAGTGACAGTCCGATTGGCCGGGCCGTCGCCGCGTAGTTTCCTCCTCGCGGCGGTAACGACGCTGCCCGGAGCGTGATGGATGGCGCCGCGGCGTCGGCTGGCGGAGCGACGCTCGTACAGTTCCGCGGCGCTGGAGAGGGCGTCGCTCCAACTGAAGGACAACTGTGGCTGCTGTCTGCGGACCTCCCACACGTCTCCGCCAATTAGCTGCCTACTACTAGACGAGGCGTCTGTGAGGGTCGTCAATAAGTAAGTTCCACATTACTACGGCAGGCCACGTAACTGTTACTGAATGCTGCGCTTCACTTCAGAGCGACAGGCTACTGTTTTTGAACATAGTCCCCACGTCTGTGTGAACAGCGGTCGCTACGCCTTACCAATCGTTCCATCCCCGGACGATACAAACCAGCTCATCGGTCATGGAGTCATTCGAGAAGCACCGTGCCAACGTTCTCGGTGTTGGAAAATCTCTTTCCCCCGACATGTTCAAAATGGTTCAAATGGCTCTGAGCAGTATGGGCCTTAACATCTGAGGTCATCAGTCCCCTAGAACTTAGAACTACTTAAACCCAACTAACCTAATGACATCACACACACCCATTCCCAAGGCAGGATACGAACCTGCGACCGTAGCAATCGTACGGTTCCGGACTGACCCGCCTGACATGTTTATGCGAATCGCTTGCAGTAAGATGTTTCTTATTTCTCGATCAGCATCATCTACGTCTGTACGGCCTTCGTCAAATTCACTACGGCAGGACGGTACATTGCGTATAGCATTTCCCGGTGAATCTCTGTGCTGTTCAGACGTTTTGCTAACAAGAATCGTACTGTTCCGCGTGCTTCAGCTTTGGAGTACGTTCCCAGCTGCTACGTCGAATGGTTCAAATGGCACTGAGCACTACGTGACTCAACATTGAGGTCATCAGTCCCCTAGACTTAGAACTACTTAAACCTAACTAATCTAAGGACATCATACACATCCATGCCCGAGGCAGAATTCGAACCTGCGACCGTAGCAGCAGCGCGGTTCCGGACTGAAGCGCCTAGAACCGCTCGGTCACAACGGCCGGCAGTTGCTGCGTATTTCACTCGCGCACCGTGATGCACCGGTTATCCGTAGCGCAGCAGAACTTCTAGCAGTCCGCAACTCCCATAGAGCAGTGATCTTAGTCCCATCGTAAACTGTCGTCTTCAGCTGCAGCACGTTAAAAACAGTTGGTTCAACATTCACCTCTTTTCCACATTCCAAATGGACTTTATTTAAGAACGGGGCTGTTCTTTAGTGTAGTTACTGGCATGTTGGAGAGTGATGTATCTTTCTCTAGCATTTAAATCAATGCTCTGAAAACCACTGTTTAATAGGTACAAGAGCATACTTCCCACCGCTATAATTCACGTTTCATACATTTCTTTTTGTTTGGTTCTTAAGTACCATGTAATTTTACACAAGCCAAAATGATTTCCAAAATATAAATTTTTCATAACTTCGAAACTTCGCCTGTGAGTGAAACAAGATTTGTTTTTCGTAGTAAATACTCATTTCTAAAGTGACATTAATCACAATTTGTAAATTGGTGTCAATAACTGTAACACTGGGTAATGCGAGTTGGGAAATGTTAGGGAAACTTAGGCTCCAGCTGCTACCTGTCACACACCAGCAGAGAAGCAAGTTAGATATTTTTCTGTGCCTTTTCTTTGCTGAATTCTGAAATTACTTGCGTGTTTTTGCGTTTATGTACTGTAATTTCGCGTTTCAATTGTTGTAAAGTGTAGATTCGAGTAGTCTGTTGTACAGTTGCCATGTATTTTCAATGGCCAGCTACACACTTCTGCGGTGACATGTCTGAAGGGTAGAAAGTTACATTTTTAGCTTTCTCTGTGTTCTGTTGTAGTTGATTGTTAAGTTAATAGTGCTAAGGTGGGTTGAATGTGTGCTTGTTGTGTACTGATGTAGAATGAACTGCCCGCTGTTCGCGAGCAGTTGAAGACGTTTTTGGCCATCGTCCGACGTCGTCTGGCTACTGTCTCTGGTTGTAGCGGTGGCAGAGAATCTGGCGCATCGCATTGAACACCTCGCGTGTCGTTTGTTTCGAGCAAAGGCTCTGCTGCGGAGACATCTAGTAGTTTACCCGCGCCCTCACAGTAGGGTGTGTGGCGGGTAGTACCACAATCGAATTGCTCGAGATGGAGACTCAGTGTCGAGGGTATGCGTCTGGTCTAGCCCTTTCACCCTTTGGGTGAACATGTTGAAAGGAGAACACCGGGGCACACTTGTATGTGGCACCAGAATAAGATAAGAATATTAATAAATCAAAATGAAATTAGTATGCTATAAGCTATGAATCTTTCTGATAGGCTCGATAATATGGATCGCTTACTGTGCGCGACCGCAGAGCCAAAGATACTTTACTGCTTTGTTGGAGTAAGCGAGCGCTTGGCCGACAGTCGAAAGTAGCTGTCTGTGAGGAAAATACGATGCAGTAGGCAGTTTCTGTGGTGTGCTGTGTGAAGCCACCATGAGTTAGATTTGTGAAGGTATCCCAGTATTGTTGAACATGGAAGCAGAAGTCTGCACGTAAATAAGGTAAAGACTTAAGTAATTATCATTTCTGTTTTTGCCAGCGCGTTAGTATAGATGAGATGGCTCATAATTTATATTTAATTTTGTAATCCTTTCAAGATTTTTTAACAGAGCTATGTGTAATTTGATGATTTGCATTTATGTTGGACTAAAGAAGTTAGATAATAATTGCTGTTTAAATCTCATTGTTTGTGTATCAATTGTCAGTAATGTAGTTTCAACTGTAAGATGATTCTTGAAAAGGCAAACTTAAATCGAAACATAATTTTGCTAAAAAACTGAGTGTTAGTGATTAACCGTAATTAGTACCGCCTCCCAGTGCAGGTCATATATTTTTTAAAGTAGTCGGACTTTCTTAAATGTTCTCATTTATCAGCCAAACGAATTTCAAATGCATTTCAAGTATTATAGCCAGCATACATCCCAAAGAAGGCAGATGTTGATAGATGTGAAAATTACCGAACTATCAGTTTAATAAGTCACGGCAGCATAATACTAACGCGAATTCTTTACAGACGAATGGAAAAACTGGTAGAAGCCGACCTCGGGGAAGATCAGTTTGGATTCCGTAGAAATATTGTAACACGTGAGGCAATACTGACTCTACGACGTATCTTAGAAGCTAGATTAAGGAAAGGCAAACCTACATTTCTAGGATTTGTAGACTTAGAGAAAGCTTTTGACAATGTTGACTGGAACACTCTCTTTCAAATTCTGAAGGTGGCAGGGGTAAAATACAGGGAGCGAAAGGCTGTTTACAATTTGTACAGAAACCTGATGGCAGTTATAAGAGACGAGGGATATGAAAGGGAAGCAGTGGTTGGGAAGGGAGTGAGACAGGGTTGTATCCTCTCCCAGATGTTACTCAATCTGTATATTGAGCAAGCAGTCAAGGAAACAAAAGAAAAATTCGTAGTAGGTATTAAAATCCATGGGGAAGAAATTAAAACTTTGAGGTTCGTCGATGACATTGTAATTCTGTCAGAGACAGCAAAGGACTTGGAAGAGCAGTTGAACGGAATGGATAGTGTCTTGAAAGGAGGATATAAGATGAACATCAACAAAAGCAAAACAAGGATAATGGAATGTAGTCTAATTAAGTCGGGTGATGCTGAGGGAATTAGATTAGGAAATGAGGCACTTAAAGTAGTAAAGGAGTTTTGCTATTTGGGGAGCAAAATAACTGATGATGGTCGAAGTAGAGAGGATATAAAATGTAGACTGGCAATGGCAAGAAAAGCATTTCTGAAGAAGGGAAATTTGTTCAAATCGAGTATAGATTTAAATGTCAGGAAGTCGTTTCTGAAAGTATTTGTATTGAGTGTAGCCATGTATGGAAGTGAAACATGGACGGTAAATATTTTGGACAAGAAGAGAATAGATTCTTTCGAAATGTGGTGCTACAGAAGAATGCTGAAGATTAGATGGGTAGATCACATAATTAATGAGGAAGTGTTGAATAGGATTGGGGAGAAGAGAAGTTTGTGGCGCAGCTTGACTAGAAGAAGGGATCGGTTGGTAGGACATGTTCTGAGGCATCAAGGAATCACCAGTTTAGTATTGGAGGGCAGTGTGGAGGGTAAAAATCGTAGGGGGAGACCAAGAGATGAATACACTAAGCAGATTCAGAAGGATTTAGGTTGTAATAGATACTGGGTGATGAAGAGGCTTGCACAGGATAGAGTAGCATGGAGAGCTGCATCAAACCAGTCTCAGAACTGAAGACCACAACAACAACATTTGATTTACGATGCCGTGCAAACCGTCAAGGTTCCGGTGCGTAGTCTGACTATTTGAGTTACCTTTGCAACAGTTGCAAAGCACTACAGAGAATGTGTGTTCTGTTTCCAAAAATAATGAACACATTCCTAACACTATAACTTCACGCTCTAGTTTGACTAGTAATCAGACGGTAAATTCCGGTATTGCGGACGCCGCTGATCTGCACATAACTGATGTGCACAATTCAAAACCTGATTCTTTATCGAAAGAGATCGGTGATTTACCTACTTTGCGCACAATTAGCCAGATTGCGAATAGTATGTCACAGGAAACAATAGTGCAAAATCCGTCACATTTTATTAATGGTAATTGTGCAGAAATGCATCAAACGAGACGTCCATGGTTGTAGATGATGACTACACGCCACAAAACACAAGTGAAACCCGACGCATCCCTTGAAAAGAACACGGAAGCGACGCTTCAAAATCTTATGGAAACGATGGTTAACTCAGTTATGACAAGAAATACGAGAAATACAAGGTGACACCAAGAATCAATTACGACAAGAAATACAAAAAATACAGGTTGACACCACTACTCAGTTCACTGAACAGTTTTCCAGTATACGAGAAATACTTGTAGCTACGCAACACCTGAATAAAATGTACTGAATTTCATTTTCCGTCATAGAGCAGTAATGAGAAATTACTCAAATACCAATAATGTAAGTTTTAGCGCCAAGAATACGACTGTGATAATGAATGACATTTAAGCACGCTTATTTTAGCAGCAAGAATTTCAAAAGAAAATCATACGACATTTATTCTACGAAATTTCTGTGTAACCAAGTACGTTATTTACGCAAAAAATATGCACCAATCTTGACGACATAAATTATTTCTTCAGTTCGACGTCTGGCATTCTGAAGGCAGTACACCAATGCTATTAATCTATTATTTCGCCTTTTAGCTTTGCATTATTTTTGTAGCTATTTTTCAGGAACTACGCTAACTCCTAATTTTTTTTACAGGTGTGCTTATTCATAGTGGCAGCTTTTATATATGCTTATCCTGATTTACATGTGAGTGTGCATAGTAGTATGACAAAAGACAGATTTTTTTAACTGATGCATTTCCCATGCTTATACAAATTCTATATGGTACCTTCTTTTTACATTTCCTTGATTATTCAGCATTTTATTAGGTGGTGATATGCCCGGTAGGGAGAATCTTGCAGGTCGTTTCTCTTACCATAAGTTTAGGCCTTGCACATTTTTCTCTTTTCACATGCGTGTGCGCGCCGTCCGCTGTGGCCGAGCGGTTTTAGGCACTACAGTATGTAACTGCGCGACCCTTGTTAATGATATTCTATGATGTTAATGTATATTTTGTGTAAGGTGTGTCCTTTTTAGGAAAATCTGTCTTAACTTGTGCCACATAACTGAAGGTGTTTATGGGAGACAACTGTCACAGAAGCTTTACACTTACGCAGTTTTATTTCACCATTACTTATGAGATTTTTTATGATACTGCCATCTTATATTAGCATGCATGACCGCCTTTTCAGTTTCCTGATTAATAGTTACATATACCGATTCCACAGTTTCTGCTGTTCGCCCTCATATTTGGATTTTTTATCTCTTGATTTCTTGTAATATGTTACATTTATCTAGTCACCAAGGTGTTCAGGTCTTAGTGCCCCGGTCTTTATGCTTGCATATACTATAATCAAATTTTCTTTGCTTTGGACATAGCAGTTCGTGACTCAAGACGAATGACAATTGACTGCTAGTTAATTTCTTTACAGATAAAGTGCACTGACCTTATGAATCATTCCCATATCCTTCCTGTAGATATGCATATTGTTAGAGATACAGGTCATTTAATAGATAGTTTTTATGAAGCCCCGAGGGTGCTACACAACCTGCAAATATCATGTCTTTACTCTATGATTAAATTTGTCTAATATGTAAGACTGCTATTGATGCACTTTCTTCTTGTAGAAAGCCATGCCAAGTTACACATTCTCAATATGAGTCATTGGCCTATGTGTGCCATATAAAGTAATAGGTAAATGATATATTAGAATACTTTCTCAGCCTTGATGTTTGTGCTATATAAAACTAGGCCACCTTGAGCCAGAAAGATGTTTTCTGCCACATTAGCAATTAAGATTAGCATTTATTTCATGTAAGAACAGGGCTACTGTGAGCCTAAAAGAAACTTTTGTCACCTTTTAGTTATTAAGGTCAGCAATTAGTTCTTTGAAAGACTTGGCCACTTTGAGCCACAAATATACTGTCTGTAACATTTTATAGCTATTAAGAGCTGTAGTTATGTGTGTAGGAAGGCTACTTGGAGCCTCTGATTGATATTTTCTCTACAGTTGTTTCAGTTATTAAGATTTGGATGAATTCCAAGCAGAAGATCGCCTGAAGCCATTCAATTCTTGATTTTACTGTTAGGTTTTCTCAAGTAATTATGTCACAGTATTGCATAAACAGGGCCACTGAGGACCAGAATTCTAATTTTCATGACATTTTATGAAGCGTAAGCATTTATGTCATATGGACATTTACAGCCAGGAACTTTAAATTTATACTATAATTTTAGGTAGCTATGTACTCATGCGTAAACCATAACAGCCACTTCTAGCAACCAATGACCTTCCATAAATATGTATACTTCATATTACGGCTACATGCAGCCATACCATGAGTAATTCTTATTACTTTCTTAAATATTATGACAGGATGTTTACTATGTAAAATGAGCTTGTAGCCATCTCACTATTTTTCTAATGTATCTAACCATTTCTATATACATATATAAACCACTGTCGGTCAATTGTATTAGCTGCATCCATAGGCCAACAGCTAAATCCTGGCAGCTACCCACTAGCCTTAAATCTTACATCCTACCTTTAACAGAGTGCAACGGCAACTGCTACTGCGCTCTGCATACCCTTTCAATTAATGTTTCTTTCCCCTCTTGCCCCCTGCAGACCAGCAGGTACTGTTAGTATAACTTTCTTTAATATATATTTTTATTTGTGTAACGTTCTTTAAAAAAACTTTATGTTATCCAAATTGTGTGATATGTTGTTGAACAATGATGTGCTTAAGCCGTTTTACTGTAATCCAAAGAAAAGTTAAACAACTTAATCTGGAAAACCAGTATATAATGCCTATAACGAAATCAATCTCTCTGAAATTTACCCAGTCTCGTGAGCACCAAGTTCTATGATCCTGTGCAATAAACTGATAAAATTCCCTATGCAAATAAACAATGAAATATATTTTTCTTAGCTCTTGAGTCGCAACGGATGTAATCTTGGTATTCTGTTCTCTCCACAGTAGGTGTAAAAAATATTCAATCTTGGCCGAGTGAAGTGCAATGCTGGCCGTAAAATAGCTTCTTGTAAATAGTGTCAGTAGAATAGTTGACAAATGGACAACTTTGCAAATGTTCAGTGATAATTTTGGATATCGGCTCAGCGCTGTGCAATGCTGCCACATTGAAACTGTCACAAAAATTAATACTTCTATAATTCTGGCACATTAATATTTTTCTGACTCTGATTGAAAAATCAATTCTTTTGAAATATACTCATTGAATTTAAATTAACAGACTTTGATGAGGATGAGGTACTGATAACAGAATATGCTAAGACCGAATGTTTCAGTTCAAAAATTGAGTTCAAAATAAAATTTCTCCTTCACATAATGTGAAACATTTTACACTAACTTCAGAATCAGTGAACTTCTCAATTGTTTTATATTCTCACTTATTGATGTAATTAAACACACTTGCATTGTTACATGCCAAAAGTCTATCATCATTTAACAAAACAGATTCCAAAATTTAACTTGCCTGTATCAGGATTACAAAGCACAGAAAATATACCTAATCAACCTATACATTAAACCTGATGGCAAATACTTGGTTCCTACATTGAAGAGTCAGTACTGTAAAATTAGAAAAATCCACTTTACGTTGCTGTATACTTAAAACTGAATATATAAAATTTCATTAAGTTACAAAACTGTATTATACTGCAACAGCTAAATTCTCACAGGTAGCCACTAGCTTTAAGTCTTACATCATAACTTTAACAGACTACAATGGCAAGAGCTACTACGCTGTGCGCGCCCCTAATTACGATCGATACTGCCCTCAGGCAACAGCTTTGCTTCAGTGGTGTCAAAGATACAATCTCTTCTACATATTATAACCATTACATATCATTTTTCATGGAATATATTACAAAATCGGGCTCTACGTACAAGGGGATCCCTTTCTGGCTCAAGAGATAGGGAAAATGTATTTATTTTTTTATTTGAATAGCGAATTTTATCAGTTTATCGCACAGGGCCATAGAACTCGGTGCTCGCGGGACTGAGTAAATTTTAGAGGGATTGATTTAATTATAGACATTACATACGGGCTTTCCAGAGTAAGTGGTTTAATTTTTCTTTTGATTACAGTAAAACTGATTAAGCACATCTTTTGCTCAACAACACATCACACAGTAAAATTGGATAACACAAAGATATTTTTATTGAAGAAAGTTACAAGCTGTCTGTGAGGGAAAGACGATGGAGTATCAGTTTCTGTGGTGTGCTGTGTGAAGCCACCAAAAGTTAGATTAATGTAGGTATATCAATATTCTTGAACATGGAAGCAAAAGTCTTCACGCACATAAGTTAAACATTTAAATAATTATGATTTCTTTTTTGCCAGCGTGTTAGTATAGATGAGTTGGCTGTTAATTTATAATTGTTGAGAAACCCCAGAATGTACGTAAATGATTTTGAGAAAAAGGCTAGTTAAATTTTTCATTTTGTAATGCTGTTAAGATTTGTTAACACAGATATGTGTAATCTGATGATTTGCATTTATGTTGGATTAATGAAGTTAGATAATACTCGCTGTTCCAATCTCATTGTTTGTGAATAAATTGTGAGCAATGTAGCTTCAATTGTTAGATGTTTTTTGAAAAGCCTAACTTAACTTGCAACACAATTTTCCTAAAAAACTGAGTGTTAGTAATTCACCATAATCACTAACGCCTCCCAGTCCAGATCATATATTTTTTTAAAGAAGTTAAATTTCCTTAAATGTTCTAGTTTACCAGCACAAAAATTTTTAAGTGCATTTCAAGTATTATTAAGTTGGCAGATTCACTTTTTTTTTTTTTTTTTTTTTTTTTGAGAGACCAGAATATTTCGTGTTACTCCGTTGCTGCTTTAGAGGTAAGACAATTTAATTTATTTGTTATGTGAACCTGGACTCAGGATTCAGTGCTGAACGAGCTGAATATATTTTGCAGTGACTGTATTTCTTTACTAGTACTGGGAGATGCATTGCCCAATCTATTCGCCTAAAGTTTTCATAACAATAAGACAGAGTAAGCACGCCATTTGCACTTACAACACGCAACACGACAATTCGAATTCTGTATCCATTCCACAGTTCATACATTCATTCAACGTAATCGTAAAGTTTATTACATCATTATTAAAGAAAGTTACAAGCTGGCCTTTTCTAGAGCAGGGTCCAAGCAGGCACAAAGAGGGAGAGGGGTTTCCTAGTCTTTGGGAACTCCAATCTCGAATACATTATGGTACTTCTTGGGGAAATGTCGTCCATGACCAGAAAGAAATCCAAGAAGCGCTTGGTATGTTTGCCAGGGGGCATCATGTGGAATAGGCTCTGCTCGCGGCTACCGACCATGAAAGGTCAATCATCTGCATAGTTGGGGCTAAAATCGACACCTATGATATATGTCACTTGCCTTCTGAGACCGTCTACAGTTCGTATAGGCGGCTGGCAGAAATGATGAAGAATGCTGGCCAAGCTCGTGGGGTCCAAGCAGTACTCATAAACTGCATCGTCGTTGACAGAGCAGATCAGGGTTCTTTAGTTTGGAGCTAAGTGGAGGCTCTCAACAAAAAGCACCGTTGATTCTCTGGAAGACTTGGTTGTAGATTTCTCGATCTGCATTGTGGAGAGCAGAACTGTAGGGCTCCCGCCTTTTAGGGGAGGGATGCACTGCACAAAGGAACCACCAACTCGGGTTGCAGGGGATGTGGGGAGTGCACATGAGTATTTTAAGCTAGGTAGTAGTTTGAGTTCCTCTGATGAATGGTCGCCAGTCGATGTTCCGAGAGTGAAACCAGACTGCGTACAAAGTGAAGCTACTTCGACTGTCGAAATTTTAACAGGACATCGTTGGAGTATTCATATCAAATCTCCTGAACTTACTACCCTCCAGGAAAGATGTCCCTCTCACATTATCCTCAGAACAAAGAGCTGGCTAAACCCGAAGTAGAAAGCTCTCAGATATTTAGCGAGGCATCGAACGTGTATCATAAATACAGATTACATGCCATAGGACTTGAGAGTCTGTTGCAGCTCACAAACATTTCGTGTCTTTCGAGGTCGAAACTGAGTCTGATTGTGACATTATTTGATGAGGTGTGACAGGTCTACGTGAAATTAATTTTCAGTTGACGGCCCTGACACTGTTAGAATAATTCAAAGAAAATCTACGTTCTTCAGAAGAGAAAAACTCAGATCATGCGGCATTAGTTAGAAGTGACTCAAACCTTCCGAGTATAGACTGATATATTGCAGGTGGTACGGACAGATAGGCTTTTGAAGCAATTCTGAACATGCTTTCCGAAAACTGTCTTCAACAGCTAGTTGAACAGCCCAAATGGAATGGAAATACTTTAGACAATTTATCTACAAACATGCCTGACACAATCAGCGGTGTCAGTAAAGAGACAGATATTAGTGATAAGTGTGTTTTCATAGCGAGCGTGTTTACTGAAGTTAATTAATCCTGGAAGAAGGATAGGAAATTATTTTTGTTAGAAAAAGCAGATGACCTGTTGTTAGCATCCCACTTAGGCAGTGAATCGACATAATTTAGTTCCAAGATGACGGCTGTAGAGCAGTTATGGGAAATGTTTAAACGGATTGTAAATCACGTTCGGGAGAAGTATGTTCCGAGTAAGGGGATTAATGACTGAAAACTTCACCGCTGTTTAATAATAAAGTTAGGAACATGCCGTAGAAACGGAGACTATTGCACTCTCTGTTCCAAAATGAAACTATTTATTTGTGGAGTGGAGGACAAGTTTCAGAACCCACTTTCTAATCCTTAGACTATCGACCAGTGTCATGAATGAAAGAAGTGCTTTCACGAGAAAATTGTGTCCCTGGCACGTTAGTTAGTTAGTTTTTTTGTATGCCTCATGGATCATATTTATGACCTCTTACTGTGATGTAGAACGAGTTTTTATTACTGTTATAGTACGATGACTTGCTGAAAAGTGATGTCATCGAATGTTTTATCAGAAAATTTTAAAGGATTTTTAAATAATAATATTCTACACCTTTATGGGAATGCATTTTTCTCGGTGATTCTCGATGATGAAGTCTTCTCGGGTTATCAGCCGAGTCAAGGCGTCGTTACGCGTCAACGTTTCGACAAGTCTCCCACTCGTCATCTTCAGACGAAGTGTCGGCTCCACTCCAGTTTGTATCTTTATGCATGCTGTAACACAGGCTGCTGCGACGCGTCTACGACGACTGGTGCAGTCGCATGCTTCTAGAAGGGGTGTCGCGGACAGTGGTAGTGGAGGAATCGCGGACACTGGCGGGGGCGTTCACGGCTTGTTGGGGAGCCCTGACATCGCGTCATGTTGCTGCCTGTCTATACCACCTGCTGCTTCATCATTTTCACATCAGAGCGTCCTTAACGTACACCGATAGCGCTAAATCCCAATCAGAGTTCAATGGGAAACTGCTATACCGCTTGACAAGATCATCATGGACCCGTATCCCCGCAGCCTCTTTGATGATCAAGTCCCAGAAACCGTTCGTTTGGCACAATACCTCTGTCTGTTCAAAACCAAACATACAACTTTCGTTGAGGCTATGCACTGCCACTGCAGGTTTGTCTGTTTGGCCGAGGCGAATGCTACTAACATACTCAGAACAGCGCTGCGAAATACAACATTGCGTCTGGCCGATAGATTGCTTGTCACATCCACAACTAATGGTGTGGACTCCAGATGTCCACAGTCCTAGTTTATCTTTCATTAAACCATGCATATTTTTGATTTTAGCCGAATGAGCGTATGAAGTGTGGTATTTATAATGAGGCTTAGGGGAGTACGTACTGTAAATTTCTATCCCGGAAATTACGTCGGCACTGAAAAATACCGTCCAAACAATGACCTATAATCTGTGCGCAACAGAATTAAATGCATATAGATGTTTGATCAGATTGACTGAGTGCAGTACTTCACATCTCTCTCTCTCTCTCTAATTATAAATTTAATCAAATTATTTGCCTCACTAACATGACACCTCAAAATCAATGATATCAGAATACTATGTGCTTGAATTATAGATCGTACAAAGGATCTAGAAAATGTTTATTTCCAATCGAAGACAAGTTTGGATAGTCATACGAACATTACTTGATAAACTTAACTAGCATGCACAGAGTAAAATTAAGTAGGGTTGGATAAGTGGAAGTACTGGAGGAAGGATTTCCGCGACTTTCCCATTGATGAAATGAGTGGATAACAGGACCTAATAAATTAAAACAAAAGAGAAAATGGTTGAACCTCCGGGATGGTGGCCCATAAACTTGCAAGTACAGTGCATCTTTCTGTTAAGAACGGCTCAGCTTTAGGCGTGAACTAACTCCTGCGTGAAATTTCTGTGCCTAAGCTGCGAATGTCTTACCTGCAGCCGACACAAGCTGCATGACGACGGAATCAACAAGCAGCGTTTTGTGTCAGAAGTAATCACGCCTGGGCAGCTGGCTACTCCGGAACCTGCCCTTGGAGGCTCCCGTGGTCGCCTCTGCTGAATGAAGTAAACTTTTCTGACAACGTCCAGGGGCAATGTAATTACTCTCCGACTCCTGTGGCCAGCACGCTGGCTACAGGTGGAGTATTTACTCTTTGTTCGCTCCGTAAAGTTTCGATGTTGCAGCACGTGCAGAATCATAAAAATAAGTTTGAACACCAATGCACGCATTGTTCCGCATCTCTGCTCTAGTCACACGCAGTCAAGCATCACAAAATCCCTCTTCATAAAATTGAGGAGCATCGCTTCTAACGTGGCATAGCGCGCACTCAATCGCACACTCTCGCATCTGTATTTTAACAGAGAAACGCTGGCAAGCGCCAATGTTATCCTACAAATTTTCTAGCTGACAGTTCTCACAGCAGATGCCACAGAGCTCCCCACATCACTCTAACCTGCATTCACTTCTCTTTTAACAAAGTTTTTCTCGTGAGCAGTCGCCCATCTTAGGGGACAGGACGTGGCGTCGCCGTTTCGCTTCAGGAAATGTTCGCTCATTATTCAGACCATTAAACTTGGCTGGCGACGCTCTACCAGCGTCCCACGCTCCGTTTCGCAAAATCCGCCCAACATAACGGAGTAGTTTCGGATTGTACAGGCCGCCTGAAAGGCGACATGCTAATGCAGATCTTATACTACGCCAAAAGCAGTGGCTGCTTGCACCCCATTGTCCAGGTAGCCCCATGCCGCTTTTAAAATGTTCGGCCAACAGTGTTCCAGTACCTGGATGTAGGAATGCTGCCACCTCCACTAGGGATTGTAAATGCTTTTCTCTCCATGGTGATGCAAAAAAAAATTCTCCGTTCAATCAATGGCTGAGCAAAAAGCCTTCACCCACCAACCACCAAAATCAACCATTGTCAGAAACATTTATGATAGGCACCTAATCGTGCAGTACAATGAAGTACAGTATGAACTGGTCCCATATTAGCGTCTGATAACCCGATCATGATCTTAGAATGAAACAAAAAGAAGTCTAAATGACGTGCTTGGTTTCAAGTGGAAAGTGCTTGTACTGTTGTTGTTCTGCAATATTCCCTCAGTGTAGGTCTTGAACGGCTCTGCGTACGTATCATTTTCTTTCTTTTTTTCTTTTCTTTCGCTGGAAAGCGTGTCTTATCTGTGTCTCCGAGTTACCGTTCTTGGGAGAAGTTTCCCCCAGATGCTGCACCTCGGTTGATAGACTTGTTGGTACGTGTGTCTCGTGCTCTATGCACCATAGTGGTGAGCACAGATTAGCATTATGCTGGACAGTGACCACTATTGGCGTTTAGATACAGGTCTGTGTGTGTCTTCTTTCTATAGACAGAATGTTCCAGCGTGACGTCAGTTTTCACGATATCGAGGCATGGTAGGCATCTGTTTCTTCCTACCTCCATCATGAACCTTGTCTTGTCGTGTACGCTGTTGAGGTGGTCAGGAAATTTCTGCAGATTTTGTGCGCCATGTGGTGATACCATGAATGTGTCGTCCACATATCTGTAGAACACCCACGGCTTGGTTTCGACAGCCGATTCCAAGAAGAGTTCCACGTATAGGTTTGCGATGCAACTCCACTTAACTGCTGGTAGAACACTGGAAGTAGGTGGCAGTGAGCATGTGTCAGAACAGTTCCACGGTGTCTTCTTCAAAATTACTCCGTAGTAATGTCAAGTAGTCCTCTTAGAGTTACACGTTTGAAGAGAAACCTGACGGCGAAACTGACTAGGAAGTCATCCTTGTCCATATGCATCCCCTACAGTGCCTTCACAAACTCAGTTGAGTTTTGACATAATGTGTACAGTGATCCATGAGAGGCTTCAGTGGTGTGCGAGGTGTTCAGGTAATCCATATTTTGATGCATTTATCTTCAGTACTGGACTAGTGGGAGTCCCACCTTGTGTAGCTTTGGGAGGTCAAAGAGCCGTCTTGGTATCATTGACTTGGAGTACCTCCCTCTGACCATACCGTTGCCCATTCCTGAATTTTTTAGGACTGAGATGGTCTTCCTAGTCACAGTCTACTGACTTGTAAGTGGGTCTGGTAATAGTATCTCAGTCTCCTGCCAGCAGTCAACTGATCGCAACAGCACCGTCGCGTTTTCTTTGTCAGCTCCTAGGCCGACTGTTTTCTTTTTTTTTTTTTTTTTTTTTTTGACTTCTCTGAAATCGTATATCTCTCTGAATTCTTCTGCGGAAATGTTAGTTTTCGGCATTTTTGCTGTGTCAAGGACCCTGCAGGTCTCCCCACCTCTTCTACGCTATCAGAGGTAGGCCTCCAAACGGTATTGCTAGTAATCTCCCATTTGTGTAATGTGTTTACAACCGGTGCGTGCAGTGTACTTTCGCATCCAGTGAACTATTTAAGGACAAAGCTATCTTGAAACAACAACGAGTTCGGCGACTTCCGGGGACACACATGCAGAATATCGATACCAAGAATACGAGGACCGTTATCAAGGGACGGAACAAGGTGGCAACATCTGTGTTGTCAAAAGAATTAAATTTTGCACCAGTTCCACACACATTATTAGGCAAATTCGTAATTATAACCGATACGTAGACCATTTGACTGCTGGATCACAGCTACAGATTATTACACTGAAGCGCATAGAAACTGGTATAGGCATGCCCATTCAGGTACAGAGATACGTAAACAGGCAGAATACGGCGCTACGGTCAGCAACGCCTTTATAAAACAACAAGTGTCTGGCGCAGTTGTTAGATGGATTACTACTGCTATAATGACGGGTTATCAAGATTTAAGTGAGATTTGACGTGGTCTTATAGTCAGCGTATAAGCGGTGGGACATAACATATCCGAGTTAACGATCAAGTGGGGATTCTCCCGTACGACCATTTCACCAGTGTACCGTGAATATCAGGAACCCGGTAAAACATCAAATCTCCGACATCGCTGCGGCTGGAAAACGATCTTGCAAGAACGGGGCCAACGACGACTGAAGAGAATCGTTCAACGTGACAGACGTGCAACCCTTCTGAAAATTGCTGCAGCTTTCAATGCTGGGCCATCAGCAAATGCCAATGAGCGAACCATTCAACGAAACATCATCGATATGAGCTTTCGGAGCAGAAGGCCCACTGGTGTACCCTTGATGAATGCCCGACCCAAACATTACGGCTCGCCAGGGCCCGTCAACACTGACATTGGACTGTTGATGACTGGAAACATGACGAGTCGCGTTTCAAATTGTATCGAGTTGATGGACGAGTGCGGGTATGGAGACAACCTCATGAATCCATGGACCCTGCATGTCAGCGGGGAACTGTCCAAGCTGGGGGAGGTTCTGTCTAAGGCGCTGCAGTCATGAACTGTGCGGCTGGTCCCGGCGGAGGTTCGAGCCCTCCCTCGGGCATGGGTGTGTGTCTTTGTCCTTAGGATGATTTAGGTTAAGTAGTGTGTAAGCATAGGGACTGATAACCTTAGCAGTTAAGTCCCATAGGATTTCACACACATTTGAACACATTTGTTTTGGAGGTTCTGTAATGGTGTGGGGCATATGCTGTTGGAGTGATATGGGATCCCTGATACGTCTAGATATGGATCTGACAGTAGACAAGTACTTAAGCATCCATTCTGATCACCTTCATTCATCCATGTCCATTGTGCACTCCGTCGGTCTTGGGAAATTACAGTAGGAGACAATGCAATACCCCATACGTCCAGAAGTGCTACAGAGTGGCTCCAGGAACACTTTTCTGTGTAGCCACCAAACTCCCCAAACATGAACATTATAGAGCATATCTGGGATCTCCATCCCCTGGCACTCTAACGGATTTACGGACAGCCTTGCAGGATTCATGGTGTCAATTCCTTCCAGCGCAACTTCAGACGTTAGTCGATTCCATGCCACGTCAAGCTGCGGCACTTCTGCGTGCTTGCGGTGGGCCCGACAAGATATTAGGCAGGTGTAACGGTTTTTTTGGTCCTTCAGTGCATATGCAGCGAGTTAGCTGGTGCGTATGAAAGAAACCGTGCGTGGCTCGACCCTACGTCGAGCTATTCTTTTTAAATAGAACCCTGAATAGAACAACTACTTAAAGTGCAAGCAACATGAGATGTAGTCGCAACTGGTTTGATGCCCTGGACTGCTGTTTAGAAGAGCAACTACTCAGCGGAAAGTTGTTAGGCCCCATCGCAGTTGGTGGCTCGTACGGGATATGAGTCCAATGTCAACAGAATTACAACTGTAATTCTAAGGCTTTGCACTATTGTGGGGAAGCAGGTCACAAATCCTTTGCATGATAGGCAGTTACCATTGGAGGCTTGGAGCATACCATTTTGCATCACCTGTATGTGTTGGGGTTCGGTGGCAGAAGTTAAACGAAGGAAGTTAGGTACGAAATTTCAAGGAAGAGGAAGAAGGCTATGGAGAAGTGTGCTGAGTTCCAGTCTGCAGTGGGGACATTCAGACGGCAGTACTAGCGGCTGTGGCGACCTTCGCAATGCGAGCTTTAGAGACGACTTTATCAGCGTCCTTACCGGCAGTATCTACACTTTCATCAGCAGCACAGCAATATTAGCCATCATGGCTGATAAGTCAAGTATTTGTCCCGATAACGTTACGTGTGTGAACCAACAGGGTCTTCGTCAGTGATGGACTTTCCAATGATGATGTAGCTATCCAGCCCGTTTGGTTCACATAATAAAAGTGGACCACTTAGTTCTAACTCTGAACGTTGGAGTGCCGAAATTGAACTTCTTGGTGAGGCAGACAGCCCAAAATCAGGAAGCGGAGGCAAGCCTCACTCAATACAGCGCCATAATTACTGCAAATTTCTAGAAATGGAATCTAGTATGGGATCAACGCCGTCTAGTATGGGAGCTTTGGGTACAACAAAAAGTACTGTGAAAACAGAGCTAGGTTCGAAAACTGTACAGATAAATGTAGCAGAAAAGGTAAAAGCTGAGGTGGAAAAAATTATATACCAGATAGAAGGGATGATTGATTCAAATTTTAGGAGTTGTAAGGGCAGATGTGGCCTACGTTACTGAGAAGTTGCCCTAGTTAACACCAGAGTCAATATAGTAGAAAAAGATTTCGGAGAAAAGTTGGAAAACGTACAGGACAAGCTGGGTGTCAATGTTAAGCATTGTGTGCTGAGGTAGAACACGCTTGACGATGTAACCACTAAATCTGTTAAAAATCTGTTGTTTAGAGTAATAGATTTTCATAAGGAGATACTTAAAAATACAGATCATTTTGAATCAAGACTAAATAACAAAGCTGTGCAGCATGAACAGCATTTTAAAGACGCGAGGGCAGAATCAAACTGTTTAGCAAATTGGCTCTGAGCACTATGGGACTTAACATCTGAGGGCATCAGTCCCCTAGAACTTAGAACTACTTAAACCTAACTAACCTAATGACATCACACACATCCATGCCCGAGGCAGGATTCGAACCTGCGACCGTAGCAGTCGCGCGGTTCCGGACTGAAGTGCCTAGAACCGCTTGGCCACACCGGCCGGCAAATTGTTTAGCAGTGAATCAGGCTATCACTGTGATGGTTGTGCCACGCAGTAATTCGAGGACGACAAAGTGTTTTGCAAATGACGGATTTTCATGTTTTTGTAGCCAATGATGGGTTAGGTTATGTAATTAGTATTTCACTAACATAAAATAAGGAATCTAATTGGTAAAAAATGTTACCATTACTGATTACAATGACATCTGATATGGATCAATATGCATTTGAAGTGTCTGAGCCATCGGTCCTGGGGAGCAGATCGGGCGCGTCTGCTGCAGTTTTATGGGGCTTTCGTCCGATCGCGTCTTGACTGTGGATGCACCGTGTATTGGTCATCGAGGCCTTCATGTCTGAAGATTCGTGTCGCAGTACACCATGAGCGTATCAGGCTGGCCACTGGTGCCTTCCATACCAGTACCATCCCCAGCCTGTGTGCAGAGGCCGGGGAACTGCCGCTCGCCATCCGGCGGAAACTCCTCATGGTGCGACGAGTGTGTCAATTCCTTGCCTGTCCTACCTCCCCTGCGTACCCTACCGTTGCCCGACCCCCTATGGAACGTCTCTTTTCGAGTCGTCCCAGGGCAACGAGACCATTTGGGATTCGTGCCAAGAATTTGCTTGAGTCCCTTGGTGTGGAGCGTGTGGCACCCAACTCCGGGGTTTTACCCGCCTGCCTCCCTGGTTGCTCCAGAGGCCCAGCGTCCTTTTAGACTTGTCAGAGTACCAGAGGAGCTGCACTCCTGCGTTTGTTTTTACCTCCTTATTTTACGATATTTTAAGCCAGCATCCCGACCATCTACCAGTATTTACGGATGGCTCTAAACAAGGGGACTCTGTTGGTTGTGCTGTTGCTTTCCCTGATCGAGTCGTCAAGTTACGTCTTCCTGTGGCGTTTACCATCTTTGATGCCGAATTGTTTGCGATCTTGCGGGCATTGGAGCAGATGAGATGTGTTCCCAGTCTTAAGTTTCTCATCTGTTCTGACTCCCTGAGTGCCCTTCAGACCATGCAACACTTGTACCCAGCGGATACGATCGTCCAGAACATCCATGATGCCCTACTCCACCTGCAACGGCAGGGGAAGGGGGTTTCTCTCTGCTGGGTGCCGGGGCACGTGGGTATTAGGGGAAACGAACTGCCGGATGTGGCTGCCAAAGATGCATGTTCCCTCCCTCACGTTGTTGCATGTGCGGTCCCCCTCCATGCTGTTACTTCCCTTTTGCATTTTTGTGTTATGCATCAATGGGAAGAGGAGTGGCTGGCAGTCGGTGAAAATAAGCTGCGTCTGTTCAAGGCCACTACGCGGCCATGGCGTACGTCCTACCAGTCCTGCAGGCGGGATGAGGTTCTCCTCACTCGCCTCCGCATCGGGCACGTCCCTTAACGCATGGTTTTTCACTCCGGCAGGAGGACACCCCAACCTGCAGTGCTTGTGGCGTCCAGATTACTGTCCGCCACATTTTACTTGACTGTCTTTTATTCTCTGACCAGAGGGCGGTGGTTTCCTTGCCACCGGATTTGCCCTATATTTTGCAAGACGACGCAACGACTGTGGTTAAGGTCTTACGGTTTTGTGTCTTGTCCTATTTGTTGCCTCTGATTTTAGGGAGAGGATTTTAATGCGCTGCTGGGTGACTGGCTCACCCAGGTTTTAGGTAAGAGGTCCGCCTGTCACGATTACCTACGTGTTTCACTTCGATTTCTGTTCTCTTTTCCTTGTGTTTGCTTTCCTTTTTTAGTGCGTTTCTTCTCCACCTGTTTTGCCTCTGTATGTGAGGATTTGGAACTGTGTCAGGTCTGTGTCTTTTAGCCGTTCTATTTGTTCGCTGTCCGTCTTCGTCCCATCACCGCATGTGTTCCTGTTTCAATGCGTTTGGGCGCTGATGACCCCGCTGTTTAGCGTCCGAAAACCTCAAACCACACACACACACGCACACACATGTAAATAGAGGAAGAAATGTATTGCTAGGTAGCTCTAAGGAGCTGTAGTGTCAGTTATCACCTGATCAATTAGAGTGTTAGGAAATGTTTCTTTTGAAAAAAGTGTATTGCGCCGTCAACCGTAAAGCTATACAGGGTAGTCCACTGGTAGTGATCGGGCCAAGAATCTCACGAAATCATCAAACGAAAAAACTACAAAGAACGAAACTCGTCTAGCTTAAAGGGGGAAACCAGATGGCGTCATGGTTGGCCCGCTAGATGGCGCTGCCATTGGTCAAACGGATATCAACTGCGTTTTTTAAAATAGGAACCCCCATTATTTATTACATATTCATGTAGTACGTAAAGAAATATGAATGTTTTAGTGGGACCACTTTTTTCGCTTTGTGATAGATAGCGCTGTAATAGTCACAAACGTATAAGTACGTGGTATCACGTAACATACCGCCAGTGCGGACTGTATTTGCTTCATGATACATTACCCATGTTAAAATGGACCGTTTACCAATTGTGGAAAAGATCGATATCGTGTTGATGTATGACTATTGCCATCAAAATGCCCAACGGGCGTGGGCTATGTATGCTGTTCGGTATCCTGGACGACATCATCCAAGTGGCAGGACCGTTCGCCGGATAGTTACGTTATTTAAGGAAACAGGAAGTGTTTAGCCACATACGAAATGTCAACCACGACCTACAACAAATGATGATGCCGAAGTAGGTGTTTTAGCTGCTGTCACGGCTAATCCGCACATCAGTAGCAGACAAACTGCTCGAGAATCGGGAATCTCAAAAACGTCGGTGTTGTGAATGCTACATCAACATCGACTGCAGCCGTACCATATTTCTATGCACCAGGAATTGCACTGCGATGACTTTGAACGTCGTGTACAATTCTGCCACTGGGCACAAAAGAAATAACAGATTTTTTTACACGCGTTCTATTTAGTGACGAAGCGTCACTCACCATCAGCGGTAATGTAAATTGGCATAATATGCACTGTTGGGCAACGGAAAATCCATGAATGCTGCGAAAAGTGGAACATCAGCGACCTTAGCGGGTTAATGTATGGTGCGGCATTATGGGAGGAAGGATAATTGGCCCCCATTTTATCGATGGCAATCTAAATGGTGCAATGTATGCTGATTTCCTACGTAATGTTCTACCGATGTTACTACAAGATGTTTCACAGCATGACACAGTGGCGATGTACTTCCAGCATGATGGATGTCCGGCACATAGCTCGCATGCGGTTGAAGCTGTATTCAATAGCATATTTCATGACAGGTGGATTAGTCGTCGAAGCACCATACCATGGCCTGCACGTTCACCTGATCTGACGTCCCCGGATTTCTTTCTGTGGGGAAAGCTGAAGGATATTTTCTATTGTGATCCACCTAAAACGCCTGACAACATGCGTCAGCGCATTGTCAATGTATGTACGAACATTACGGAAGGCGAACTACTAGCTGTTGAGAGAAATGTCGTTACACGTATTGCCAAATGCGTTGAGTCTGACAAACCTCATTCTGAGCATTTATTGCATTAATGTGATATATACAGGTAATCACGCTGTAACAGCGTGCGTTCTCAGAAATGATATGTTCACAAAGGTACATGTTTCACACTGGAACAACAGAAATAAAATGGTTAAACGTAACTACGTTCTGTATTTTAATTTAAAAACCTACCTGTTTCCAAATGTACGTCTAAAATTATGAGCCATATGTTTGTGACTATTACAGCGGCATCTATCACAAAGCGAAAAAAATTGTCCAAGTAAAACATTCATATTTCTTTACGTACTACACGATTACGTAATAAAAAATAGGGGTTCCTATGTAAAAAAACGCAGTTGATATCCGTTTGACCTATGGCAACGCCATCTAGAGAGCCAACCATAGCGCCATCTTGTTTCCCCCTTCGAGCTAGACAAGTTTCGTTGTTTGTAGTTTTTTCGTTTGACGCTTATTTCGTGAGATATTTGACCCGGTCACGATCAATGGACCATCCTGCATACTTATTCCCCACGATTTTCAGTTCTGATGACCATCTTCAGAGGAGAAAGCTGTATGGTACAAAAAAGACGAATCTGTATTATATACGGGCAACATAGAGAATGGTGGAAGTCAGAAAAGGTTTTTAAGGTGTCGCCTGTATATAATTTACATTTTGTACCATGCATCTGTATACGGGGTGGAGAAAAATTGTGTCACGAAATTGTAACCCTGAATAGCTGATGCCAGTAGGAACCAAAATACTAATGTTGTGTAGGTCGACAATGCACCATTTTGAAACTACGGAAACTTGGCGCCACGCGTTCCGACTGGCTGCGGGATTGCCCTGTTGCCGGATGCTCTGGGCAACGCATGACCTCGCATGCTTTGCCTACCAGAGATCGGGGCGAGGGACGTTTTTATGTGTGAACGGACAATCAAAGTACTGCACTTCAACCGACGATCGGCCACAGGGCAGTCCCACGGCCAATCGCATCTCGTGGCCCCAAGTTTCTATAGTTTAAAAATGGTGCGTTGTTGAACCACACAACATTAGTAATTTTGGTTCCTACTGGCATCAGCTATCCAGGGTTAAAATTTGGTGATACAATTTTTCTCCATCCTGTAATATAAAACATTATCTTATAACTGATATAATTTCCAACAGTACAAATACTACACCGGGTTGCTTTACATGAAAGTGGGTCAGTTAGAGTGGCTTTTTACGAAAATATGTTTTCTTCTAAAATCCATAGTTTATACATAATTCCTAATATTTAATTTTCCGTGTAATATATACCGCAATACATCGTGAAGTAATGCGTCATGATCGACTGTGAAAAGATCAATACTTCTACAGTTGTTGAGACGCACACAAATGCATCACAGTCATGTGGGAAAAAGTCTGAAGTGGAATTTGTGTATGTCGACGTTACCAGGCTATTTCAGATCAGTCTGGTAATGGTGATTTCATCAAGAAGACGGTGTGTCAAAGACCCTGATGCGTTTTCTTACATTTGCGGCTCTCTGATTCTCAAAAGCAGGAGAAAGAACATATCTTCGTATGTCAAACAATCATACCTATCTTATTTCGGTATAAAGTTAGTAGACCAGGACAACATCTTTGCGTTACGTGCCGTTTGTAATACAGGCGTTGCAGGTTTGAGGAAACGGACATAATGCAGGCAGAAATCTTTATCATTCGGGATTCCAGGTCTGTGGAGAATACAAGAAAACCATGTAGACGATGGCTGTTTTTGTATGGTGAAAGTTGGCGGTCACTACAAGAACAGTACGAAAGGAACTATTTATCCAAACCTAAATCATCCCTACAAAATATACCACATGGTCCCAATATTCCCATACCTTAACAGTCCACTAGTTTAGAATCTGCAACATCTTCTTCCTGAAGTTAAACTTCTGATCCTGATTATTAATCCACCGTGATGGCTGGGTGTTGTGTGCTGTCCTTAGGTTAGTTAGGTTTAAGTAGTTCTAAGTTCTAGGGGACTTATGACCACAGCAGTTGAGTCCCATAGTGCTCAGAGCCATTTGAACCATTATTAATCCACACCCACAAAAGGACAACTGCAGAAGCTTCCACAACAAGGACTGAATGACTTTGTAAGACATCTACAACTCTCATAATGAGTAGCCCCACAACTTTGGCCTCTAGATGAAAGGAAACACCTTTGCTTATTCTAGGTACAACATTCTAATGGTTTTGATCAAGAGAATCGGAATTTCGTTAGTATTTCATTACAGAAGGCTCGCATGTTTGTTGTAAGAACTTTTAAAGCGTGTTATCAAGATATGATGTTACATACAACATGAATGAATGGTGGCTATTTACAGATTCTGACAAAGGAAGCCGCCAAGTCGTTCTTCCACGCATTGTACCTGTAGGATGTTCTGTACAATTAAAAGAAACCTATGAAAACATGGAGATGGTGCTGAAAACATTAAACTACTCGAAACCCTAATGGGTTGTATGTGGATACCTGAAAGTAACAGAAATGTTTCTGGGCCCACAGTCAGGCCTTACGTAGTTTCCCATGCCTCTGGGATAGTCGTGTCCATTAATCGCATTGGAGTAGAATTGAATGGCCTTCCAGAACAACAATGAATCCGGGGCGGAAAATGTGGTAAGAGAATCTCTTGTGATATGAGAGAAAAATCTGCC
This sequence comes from Schistocerca serialis cubense, assembly GCF_023864345.2. NCBI lineage: Eukaryota > Metazoa > Arthropoda > Insecta > Orthoptera > Acrididae > Schistocerca > Schistocerca serialis. The sequence continues at coordinate 585,268,222 of NC_064643.1, forward strand.
ACCTATTCATATTAAACTGGGAATTATGAAACTATTCGTTCAAACATTGTCTAAAGATGATGACAGTTTTAAATATATGTTGTTGTAGTGGTCTTCAGTCCTGAGACTGGTTTGATGCAGCTCTCCATGCTACTCTATCCTGTGCAAGCTTCTTCATCTCTCAGTACCTACTGCAACCTACATCCTTCTGAATCTGCTTGGTGTATTCATCTCTTGGTCTCCCTCTACGATTTCTACCCTCCACGCTGCCCTCCAATACTAAATTGGTGATCCCTTGATGCCTCAGAACATGTCCTACCAACCGATCCCTTCTTCTAGTCAAGTTGTGCCACAAACTTCTCCCCAATCCTATTCAACACCTCCTCATTAGTTATGTGATCTACCCATCTAATCTTCAGCATTCTTCTGTAGCATCACATTTCAAAAGCTTCTATTCTCTTCTTGTCTAAACTGTTTATCGTCCATGTTTCACTTCCATACATGGCTACACTCCATACAAATACTTTCAGAAACGACTTCCTAACACTTAAATCAATACTCGATGTTAACAAATTTCTCTTCTTCAGAAACGCTTTCCTTGCCATTGGCAGTCTACATTTAATATCCTCTATTTCAACCATCATCAGTTATTTTGCTCCCCAAATAGCAAAACTCCTTTACTACTTTAAGTGCCTCATTTCCTAATCTAATTCCCTCAGCATCACCTGACTTAATTCGACTTCATTCCATTATCCTCGTTTTGCTTTTGTTGATGTTCATCTTATGTCCTCCCTACAAGACACCATCCATTCCGTTCAACTGCTCTTCCAAGTCCTTTGCTGTCTCTGACAGAATTACAATGTCATCGGCAAAAATCAAAGTTTTTATTTCTTCTCCATGGATTTTAATACCTACTCCGAATTTTTCTTTTGTTTCCTTTACTGATTGCTCAATATACAGATTGAATAACATCGGGGAGAGGCTACAACCCTATCTCACTCCCTTTCCAACCACTGCTTCCCTTTCATGCCACTCAACTCTTATAACTGCCATTTGGTTTCTATACAAATTGTAAATAGCCTTCCGCTCCCTATATTTTACCCTGCCACCTTCAGAATTTGAAAGAGAGTATTCCAGTGAATATTGTCAAAAGCTTTCTCTAAGTCTGCAAATACTAGAAACGTAGGTTTGCCTTTCCTTAATCTAGCTTCTAAGATAAGCCGTAGGGTCAGTATTGCCTCACGTGTTCCAGTATTTCTACGGAATCCCAACTAATCTTCCCCAAGGTCGGCTTCCACTAATTTTTCCATTCCTCAGTAAAGAATTCGCGTTAGTATTTTGCAGCCGTGACTTATTAAACTGATAGTTCGGTAAGTTTCACATCTGTCAACACCTGCTTTCTTTGGGATTGGGATTAATATATTCTTCTTGAAGTCTGAGGGTATTTTGCCTGTCTCATACATCTTGCTCACCAGATGGTAGAGTTTTGTCAGAACTGGCTCTCCCAAGGCCGTCAGTAGTTCTAATGGAATGTTGTCTACTCCCGGGGCCTTGCGTCGCCTCAGGTCTTTCAGTGCTCTGTCGAACTCTTCACGCAGTATCATATCTCACATTTCATCTTCATCTACATCCTCTTCCACCTTTCTGCTTTCCCTTCTTTGCTTAGAACTGGGTTTCCATCTGAGCTCTTGATATTCATACAAGTGGTTCTCTTTTCTCCAAATGTCTCTTTAACTTTCCTGTAGGCAGTATCTATCTTACCCCTAGTGATATATGCCTCTACTTCCTTACATTTATCCTCTAGCCATCCCTGCTTAGCGATTTTGCACTTCCTGTCGATCTCATTCTTGAGACGTTTGTATTCCTTTTTGCCTACTTCATTGACTGCATTTTTAAATTTTCACCTTTCATCAATTAAATTCAGTATTTCTTCTGTTACCCAAGGATCTCTGCTAGCCCTCGTCTTTTTACCTACTTGATCCTATGCTGCCTTCACTACTTCATCCCTCACAGCTACCCATTCTTCTTCTACTGTATTTCATTCCCCCACCGCTGCCACTTGTCCCCTTACGCTCTCCCTGAAACTCTGTACAACCTCTGGTTCTTTCAGTTTATCCAGGTCCCATCTCCTTAAATTCCCACCTTTTTGCAGTTTCTTCAGTTTTAATCTACAGTTCATAACCAATAGATTGTGGTCAGAGTCCACATCTGCCCCTGGAAATGTCTTACAATTTAAAACCTGGTTCTTAATCTCTGTCTTACCATTATATAATCTATCTGATACCTTTTAGTATCTCCAGGGTTCTTCCATGTATACAACTCAAATATATAAGACCTAAATTTTCTTGTCTGTCTGAGCCTAAACATAGAGAAGGAGTATTTGTGGGACTGAACATTAGACGTTTGATGAAAGATGAAGTATTTGAAAATGTACTAACACAAGAAGAATGAATGGCTTGGACGGGATTTAAGGATGTGGTCGACAATTTATTAGGGAACAGGAAACACTCAAATTCAAAGGTACGGTGTAAAATAATTGACAGCTCTGAAAAATTTAGGACTTACTATGAGCCTTAAAATCGATTTTATTCACAGTCATCTAGATTCTTCCTTAACAATGCTGGAGATGTTAGCGCAGAATATGGAGAAAGGCCTCGTCAAGACACGAGAGAAATAAAACTCCGTTATAAAGCCAGCTGCGATGAAAGGATGATGGCTGACTACTGTTGGTCTCTAAATAGAGATAACGTGGAACTACAACATAGAAGAAATTCTCGAAGACAAAATTTCAACATGAAGAAGAAGCGGTACTGAAAAAATACAGTGTCTGAACTTAAATTGTGATTATGTCTGTGAACAAATGAGTACTGTTTCATTTTGTTTAATGTATATACTTGCAAACAGTTAGTGGTTACTAGTACAGCTGCAAGTGTCCTTATTAAGACATTAAAACGATGGTTCTTTACAGCATTATTACAGTTTTCTCATACGTCGTAGCCAAAATATGACTTCACATTCTTCAACAGAGGGTGGTAAACAATAAAAATCACCCTTCAGGATTAGGACCCTTCAACAAAAATTTAATTTCGAAGCCCTGTGCTATGATTGTCAAAGCGATCACTTGTTCTTTGGGCTAGTAAAATTTTACGGAAAGGAAAATATAGTAATGACATGGCGATCACTCTCTGGAAAACAACATAGATACATAACCTTATATAATGTGATATATAGTATGTCGACCTTAGTATTGCAAGAATAAAATAGGAGCTATTTACCTGAACTAAACACTGTGAAAGCAGTCAGTCAAAGGGACTGTAATGGAGTAGGGGGTTCGAAGCATTATATCCCGTGATAAACTGCAGATGAGATTACTAGTGTATGTACATTGACAGAAGCAACAAATGTATTTAAAAAAATCTAAAAAGAGACGTAGACGACATTCATTACCAAGAGGACTGTGAAGTGAGGTTATTGCACTGCCCTCACGTATCCGGTAATTGTTCCAAGAAAATGGCTTCCTTAGACAGAACTTTATCAACAAGATTAAGTAGTAATGAATGGTTATATTTGCTGCCTAAGCAGGAAGACATGACCGTTTGGTGTAACACGTATCTGTCGCAAGATATGAAACTGAATGGAATGACAATAATCAAACTTCAGAAGAAATGTAAAGGGTACAGATCACACGTATACATTAAGACAAGACGATTCAGACCAACTACACCAGAAGAGATTTAATACCGAACGTCGACGTGAACTTAGACCGTAGAGAAGAAGTGGAAAGGAAAATCAGTACCTCAGAAATATGATTTTAGTTACCTTTGAAACCTATCACATCAAACACAGATGGCTTAAGAGTAGCGGGTAAAAGATTAGAAGGCATTGATGGCTTTGTGGATAAAGAGCAGTTCAAAGCAGAACCAGAAAAATAGGCTCAAAGCTACTGAGTAGCTAACTAAATAAATATAAGTTTAATTATTTTACTTATTGCGTTACTATGCTGTTCAAAATATTATTGCAGTAACAATTTTTATCAAAAATTGTTTGCTGACGAGGGAACTGCTGTCGTTCCGTTTGTGTAAGGACGACTGTAGTAAAAGCACCAGAGAGAAATAGGTTATCATTGCGAACCGAGAGATGAGGATGACTGAGGTTTCCCGAAAAATAGATGTTAATATGGTGTTTCCTTTCAGGTGTAGTATAAGAAAAAATGTAAAAACTTAATTATTTATGCCGTGCACATTTATTTACTTTTGAGAGGAAATGTTCGTGTCTTAGATTACTTCAGTTATATGTCATATCATAAACAGTAGGAAAAGACTGGGTGGGTTTCTGTAGTGGAGCCAACTGTCATATATGAGGAAACGGAAAGGCAAACGGAGTATTTGTAAAAGATAACGCGTTTGAAAACAACTGGCACGTAGCTGTCTCTTGGAGGTCGGTCAGTGCGCCAGTATGGGACTAACATTTGTCACCTCGCCAAACAAGTGGAGGGTCGAGGTCAGACTCGTAATGGGAAAAAGTTATAACTGGACTTTAAACGAGAATTAAAGTGATCACATGCTAATGGATGTGCGACACCAATTAAGAACTGAATAAAGCATCAACCAATAGCAGTAGGAATATCAGCATAAAGTATTCCCTATCCAGCGAACATCCGGCCAGTATCAAGACATTATTTTGCAGTGACGCCTAGTAGCAGCTACTGATGGAACTTTGACTACGAGAAGATAGTGAAATACCCTGGTGGCCACTACTACAACTCTTAGATAAGAAGCACTTAATCTTTTCATTGTAATAGTGTTGAACAGAGACAGCTGGTCTGTGTCTCAAATAGTTACTGTCGAGCATTCCAGTTAATAAGAGGAAAAAGTCACTGATTAATACTTGTCTGCCGTGAATGAGGCCATAGGGCGAGTTATTGATTATTTAGGGCAAGGGGCCAGGAAGCCAGTGACAGTAAGACCACTCGTCTTTGCTGGAATTTATAGCTCTTTTTTGATAAGAGAATGGGTTCTGCCTAAATCTGAAGGATACTGTCTGTCTCTGTACGTATAAGGAGTAGTTCGTCGAACACCTCGCACGGAACTGTGTTCAGAGATAAATCCCGGTAAAAAAGATAACATAGTATTTCGGCAGACCATTCCTACCGAAACAAACTCATTGTCACCAATCGACAACGCAGTGTTAAGCAAGCTAGAAAGCTCCGCTCCACATTAAAGGTTGATCAGAATAAGTACGGCTACACCACAAACACACACTGTTGTCAGAGTCCTGACTGCTTTAAGCAGGCAACAACGACTCTATATTGGTGGATCAGAACTGAGTAGGAAAGCGACACATGCTTAATAGTATGCAGCTACATAGAAGTTGTCAGTGATTTATGTTGCTAACGCATTCCCGCCTAGCTACGCTACTAAAGTTTATGTTCTCTTTTTGATTGTTGAAGATATTCACTACCAATCGGAAACTATTTGTTTCGATTCGGATGATCACACAATATTCTTACTGCCTAATCACCCTAGCTGTGAATTCTGTTTACAGATTTTTTTCTCTTAAAATGGTTCAAATAGCTCTGAGCACTATGAGACTTCATATGGGAGGTCATCAGTGCCCTAGAACTTAGAACTACTTAAACCTAACTAACCTAAGGAAATCACACACATCCATGACCGAGGCCAGATTCAAACCTGCGACCGTAGCGATCGCGGGGTTCCAGACTGAAGCGTCTAGAACCGCTAGGTCACACCGGCCGGCAGATTTATTTTTTTCCTCTCTCTTTACTACAATGGTACGATGGGAAACGAAGTTAAGAGTTCAATTGCTTTAACACTTAAGATATACGGTCACGGTTATTTAATCCTGTAAAAGGATAACATTGATTAATTTCCTTTAAGAAAAGAATTCGTTACACGTAACCTAATATTGAATTCAGTAAAAGACGTATTTTAAACTCAAGGCTGTATATGCTTGCATGTAAGAGAGGTTTCTTTTAAGGATAAATTGTTCTACTTTCATTTACGTAGAAGACAGCCTGATGAATACGAGTGCGTATTTTGAAACACCGTGTATTATAGTGAGAACGTTTCTCAAGTACCATTCCAACTGATTTCTTAGCTGTACGAAGGCAGTGCTTCTTCCGCTATGAAAAATGTACGCCGCCAGATACTCCTTCTCCTTAAACCTTATGTTAATCTTCAGCGTCACCAGTGGAAGAGATAGTTATAGCTTCGAATATCCCCACGGTTACCTCTGGCTGCACGAAAGTAAGCTGACAGTAAAATTTTAGTTTCCTCGAGCTGTATTTTATTTCGTTCCTTATTTCTCGTTATCTTTTTTATTCTACTCCCTTCTGCAATAACAGCCCGTGCGAATTTAATAAGGGGACCTGCATAAAACTACCTTTTTATTTTACGCGCAAAGATAAGTTACGAGAGCTGGAGCTATCTCGAAATTCAGGGAGATTATAAGAGCTGCTGCTCAGCGCTCCTTAATAGAAGTCTATGCGCGGCGGGAACGATGATTACGACATTAATTGTCAGGTCCGTTAACTGAGGCGCGAGACACGAACTCAATTAGCCTGCGAAGGCCACGTCCGCGCCTGCGCCGCAATATTTTAAGAAAAGTGGGACCTAGAGGAAGGCTGTCTACTGGAGAAGGGGACAGAGTCTGTGTTAATCTTGATCTACTGGCCTGTCCACAGTGTACTCAGAGGTGACAAAACATATGGTGGTAGTAAGGCATACACAAGGTATGAAAGGCCACTGCATTGGCTGAGCTTCATTTGTATCCAGGTGATTCGTATAGAAAGGATTCCGACGTGAATACCAGTTCGATTTTACTCAGAGTACGCGAAGGAACTTGCCCCCCTTCTCGCAGCGGTGTACCGTAGGTCTCTAGAAGGGCAAAGGTCATCCCAGTTTTCAAGAAGGGACATCGAACAGATGTGCAGAACTATAGACCTATATCTCTAATGTCGATCAGTTGTAGAATTTTGGAACACGTATTATGTTCGAGTATAATGACTTTTCTGGAGACTAGAAATCTGCTCTGTAGGAATCCGCATGGGTTTCCAAACAGATGATCGTGGGAAACCCAGCTCGCGCTATTCGTCCACGAGACTTAGAGGGCCATAGACTCGAGTTCCCAGGTAGATGCCGTGTTTCTTGACTTCCGCAAGCCGTTCGGTAGAGTTCCCCACAGTCGTTTAATGAACAAACTAAGAGCATATGGACTATCAGACCAATTGTGTGATTGGATTGAAGAGTTCCTAGATAACAGAACGCAGCATGTCGTTCTCAACGGAGAGAAGTCTTCCGAAGCAAGAGTAATTTCTGATGTGCAGCATGGGAGTGTCGTAGGACCGTTGCTATTCACAATATATCTAAATGACCTTGTGGATAACATCGGAAGTTCACTGAGGCTTTTTGCGGATGACGCTGTGGGATATCGAGAGGTAGTAACAATGGAAAATTGTACTGGAATGCAGGAGGATCTGCAACGTATTGACGCATGGTGCAGGGAATGGCAATTGAATCTCAATGTAGACAAGTGTAATGTGCTGCAAATACATAGAAAGAAAGATCGTTTATCATTTAGCTACAATATAGCAGGTCATCAACTGGAAGCAGTTAATTCCATAAATTATCTGGGAGTAGGCATTAGGAGTGATTTAAAATGGAATGACCATATAAAATTAATCGTCGGTAAAGCTGATGCCAGACTGAGATTCATTGGAAGAATCCTAAGGAAATGCAATCCAAAAACAAAGGAAGTAGGTTACAGTACACTTGTTCGCCCACTGCTTGAATACTGCTCACAGGTGTGGGATCTGTACCAGATAGGGTTGATAGAAAGGAGACAGAAGATCCAACGGAGAGCAGCGCGCTTCGATACAGGATGATTTAGTAGTCGCGAAATCATTACGGAGATGATAGATAAACTCCAGTGGAAGACTCTGCAAGATAGACGCTCAGTAGCTCGGTACGGGCTTTTGTTGAAATTTAGAGAAAATACCTTCACCGAGGAGTCAAGCAGTATATTTCTCCCTCCTACGTATATCTCGCGAAGAGACCATGAGGATAAAATCAGAGAGATTAGAGCCCACACATAGGCATACCGACAATCTTTCTTTCCACGAACAATACGAGACTGGATTAGAAGGGAGAACCGATAGAGGCACTCAAAGTACCTTCCGCCACACACCGTCAGGTGGCTTGCGGAGTATGGATGTAGATGTAGATTTGGGCCCCATGACGGGAATCAACAGATTTTGAACGCGGAGTGGTAGATGGAGCTAGACGCATGGGACATTCCACTTCGTAAATGGTTAGTGAATTCAGTACAAGTGCAAACAAGTAACTCTTTTGTATCGGTCGTGAATAAATAGTTGTTACTATTTAAGTTCCAACCCTCGTATCTATGTAGTGCATTTGTCTACACAGGTAAATAGAGAGATGAAAGCGCATTATCCATTCCTAGACAGCGTGTTTTGAAATTAATAACACCAACTGAGGCAAGCAATAAAAATGTCACAATAAACAAATGGGACATGTCACTTTAACTCCGTGATCAAACGAAAGCAAGAAACATGACTGTCTTAAGTACACTGAGACTAAATTAACCACAGGTCCCAGAAGAATTCGAACCAAGTGCAGAATCTCTATAATTTGGGAATAACGATGGAAAGACTATTTCAAAAAATGGCTCTGAGCGCTATGGAATTTAACATCTATGGTCATCAGTCCCCTAGAACTTAGAACTACTTAAACCTAACTAACCTAAGAACAGCACACAACACCCAGTCATCACGAGGCAGAGAAAATCCCTGATCCCGCCGGGAATTAAAGACTATTTGTTCTTATGTTCCTTCTGAAAGGGAGCTGCTTTGTTGCTTTAATCTATGCACCACACTGAGAAACTTAATACTGATAAAAAATCTGAAACCATTATTTGATTACAATGCCAAAAATGTAGGAGTGAATGGAATGGACCAACTGTGCGCCAGCTATTGAGTATCAGACCGAACATGCAAGTGGCCAATACTTGTATTTTGCGCCATTTTAATCATAGTAAGAGTCAATGCTATTGTTTTACTTCAGTGAACCAAAAGAATTGATCAGACTGATGACTTAAAGAAAAGAGAGTTACCTCAGAGACTCGCATCGGATTTCATAGAACCCTATATACAACCACGAGATATTCGAACACTGTCTCGTGAACTGAGAGGTGGTACACATCTGGCCTCTACATTTACTGAGCCACCAATCATAAGGAAGGCAATATGCTACATGTGTGCAAGAAATGCAGGCAAGATAACCAAAATAGTGTGCGGAGAAATATTGAAAACACGTTTGTCCTGGTCATAGGTTCTGTATATGCCAAAACTGTAACCTTTAAAATATTTAGTAATTAAAAATGCAGTTGGAAATAAAGTTTCTTTACATTAAAATTTAGTTTTACATATTGGGGTACCCGAGCATCCTACCAAAGTATTAGCGTAAGAGAAATTCACCACAGTAGTTAAGGAAAACTAACGTGGGAAATCATTCATGCCAGAACGAACTTTGTTGAAACAAGAATATCTTTTCTGGCGTATTTTTGCCAAACGTACTCACTCCACACACAGTTCAAATCTTTCTAGCTGCCTCCTCTGCATTCACCGCTCTGTTATACCAAAAGTAAATACTGTGGTGCAGATGTTACACCTTTATCCACTTGCGACCCAATTTTACAACGCTTAACCGTAGCTCATGATTTTCAAGTATGCAAAATCCAATGCTTAGCTGCTAGATGATACCTAGAACTTCAAATTCGAAAGTAACAGTTGATACATACACTGACATGGTCACGCAGCGTTCACCTATGGGGCGCCCGATTTCAGACTGCGGCTGGCGCCTGGCCTGGGTAGGTAGCCGCTCCAGCGTGAGGAAACGCTCGAGCATAAGCTGTTCTGATCGCGACGCAGCCACCAACTGTCCTGCGGAATTGTTTCTGGAAGTACTTGTCATTACTAGTGGGTAAATGTGACATGAATTATCTTCGATGTTCAATCACACTCGTAACTATAGACGAGGGGATAAATTTGGTTAAAAATAAGAGGTACAGTCGGACTCGAACACGTGAGTATAAATTTAAAATGCAGAAGGATTACTACTACACCATGTGTTTACACAACACGACAATGTCTCGGAAGTAGATAACACTTCCTCCTGACACTTCCGCATCTTACCATGTTGCCAGTTTGTGCAGATGGCCCGACTTAGCGTTGTCAGGGGAGGTCGGTTTTATTGGCCACCTTAAGTGAAAGACTCGGACTTAATCTCTGTTGCTGCCGGCCGGTGGTCAGTTTTTATGTATAAGACTCTACGTTGGCGGCAGAAAATCTTTCGGCAGTCACCTTCAAATGTCGATTCTTTAATTTTTCTCAATAGTATTTCTCGAAAAGAGCGTTTCCTTCGCCCTAAGGGATTCCCACTTGAGTTCCCGACGCATCACTGTAACACTTACGTGTTGTTCGAGACTACTGGTTAAAAATCTAGCAGCTTGCCCCTGAATTTCCTCGATGCCTTCCTTCAACCCGACGTGGTAAGGATTTCAAACACTTGAACAGTACTCTAGAATATGTCGCAATAGCCTCCTATACGTGATCTCCTTTACAGGTGAACCACACTTTCCCCAATATTCTCCCAATAAACCGAAGTCGACCGTTCTCCTTTTCTACTACAACCCACAAGAGTTCGTTCCATTTCATATCGCTTTGCAACGTTACGCCCAGATATTTAAACGATATGACTTCATTAAACTACTAAAGCTGGATCCGAACATTAAGGTTTGTTTTCCCTACTCATTCGCATTAATTTGCATTTTTCTACATTAAGAGCCAGCTGCCATTCATCACACTAACTAAAAATTTTGCCTAGGTCATCTTGTGTAAACTTACAGTTACTCAACGATGCCACCTTATCGTATAACATGCCATCGGCAGCAAACAATCACAGATTGCTGCCCACCCTGTCCACCAAATCATTTATGTATATAGGGAATAACAGTGGTCCTATCACACTTCCCTGAGGCACTCCTGACAATTCCCTTGCCTCTGATGAACACTCGCCGTCGGGGACAGCATACTGCGTTGTATTGTTTACGAAATCTCCGACCAGCTTCCCGTTCCGTGCAAAAGCTGCATGCACCCAGTGCGCAGGGAAATTACTCATGTGTAAATGTGTCTTAGGATATTAGTCACAAATTAGTTTCCTCGCCTTCAGTCAACGGCCATGCAGGTACACCAGTTCCTGTCATATCACCGACGTTAACCATCTTCGGGCGTGGCCAGTAGTTAGATAGGTAGCCACGTGATGTTGAGAATTTTCCCTTCACCTTCACGACAGGAGGGATGGTGGCCTGAAGCCCCTGATCAGCAGTCTTTGCGCCAGCGTCCTGATGATTAAATTCCGAAACTCCCTGCAGTGTCTCATGGTGATCCGCCCGTCGGGTGTAGGAGTGCCAGATGTCCGGGTTTAGCCAGGGATGTCCAGCTTTTTACGGTCGTGTCCGACCAAATATTTACTGAGTTTCAAAAGTGATGGTCAATATTCAGAGATATGACAGGAACAATCAATAGAAACAGAAAAGTCAAGTAAACATGGGCTCTAAAACGCTTACGTTAAGAGCTCTGAGCAATTCTTGATCTTCGAAACTGTGAAATAAGTCTCTTCTACTGCAAGATCTTTGCTTTCCACAGTTTGGAAAGTGATAATACGAACCAAAACAAGAAAAAACGTTCAGTAAACATGTGATCTAAAATGCACACCGTAAAAGTTATGAGCACTTGTTCGTTAGAAGAGCTGTATTTCAAAGTAGCGAAGATGAACAAAGTGTTCATAGATCTTGAGGGATTCATTTCAGAGCACATGTTTACTGGATTTTTTTCTTGTTTTTGTTCATACTACGTGCAGTAGAAGAGATTTGTTTCACAGTACCGAAGATCAAGAATAGCCCGTAGCTCTTAAGGCGTGAGTTTTACAGCCCATGTTTATTTGACCTTTTGTTTCAAATGATCATTCCTGTCATATCGCTGAATACTGACGATGCTTTTGAAAATGTCCGGCTTTTATTAATCATTCTAGCGATGAAGTAAAGAACGAACAACTAAGGCCTGTTCCACGCTAGTGATGTAAGCGCGAGCAATAAGTATAAGGAGAAAAAGGAAAAAAAAACATACACAGACACAGCAACGGATGCTGTTCTAGAAAAATAGAAAAACATATATTTGGATGACTGTAAAGTATTTGATCAGTGGCAAAATTCCACGAGATTTCTTGGAAAATAATATTGCTTTGCTTTTAAAAGGCTTTCAGTTAGTGAAAAGTGGACAGCTAATTACAGATCAAGTCTTAACGAAGAATATTATTGGAATTTATTGAAATTGGCGAATATTTCTTCGCAATTCCAGGCCATAACGCCCACGTCCAAAGGATGTTTTGTTTCATAAATTCACCACGGGCAAAGAACACAATAAATTTCAAACCGACACAATCATAGATATGCTGCTGTTGTTGTGTAACTTAGTTTTCCTGCCAAGAGTTCCACAAAACGATTTCCTACAAAAATTACGTTCTTCATGAAGCGTGTTCAGATGTAAAATATCAATACTTAACTACAGATTATTCTTATTTCTTTATGAATCTAATTGAAATGACCAACGTAACTGCATATCTTTTCATTTTCCTTCCCAGAAGAACAGATAATTCTATATGTTGCTCACTGGAGAACTCTTAGTTTGTATTGACATAGGATTATCTTAGGACGAAGACTGGGCACTTATTTGCTATGACAACCGCAAAACTATAATGCTGTTTACTGATTTTTTTCGCTTAAGCACCTTTAAGACTCATCTCGCAAAAACTGACTGCTTCTGGTTGTTGATAAACTTGAAAATACCCAACTATTTCTATTTAAAATAGGTAGTCTGACTTCTAGGGCAAAATGTCCGGCTAAAAATAACGCCGAGTCCGGCTTTCCTATTCTTGTACGTGGCGAGCCTAATCGGATGGGGATGTTAAACTTGACCGCCCCCTTGGTGATTTAGAGAGGAGCAGGCTATCTGCCGGTACCAGATTTCACCCTCTACACTCTATCGTCATGTCCAACACGAACAAGACACGACATTACACTCCAAGCACATCGTTACAGTCATCGAAACTTAACAGATACGCTTACGCACACAGACTCGTACTTGAGGAAGAAAACCTGTCTGCGGCCGCGAAGGATAGGGACAATCTTTCCAATTAAACAGTTGACCCTGCCCTTGGTTGGTCTCCCGGCCATTTGTGCCATACAACTTTACTTTAGTCCGAAATGAAAGGAAGAACGAAATCCTTGAGTAAAGTTAATCAACAAAATTGTAAAATACAGCTGGCCGGTGTGGCCGAGCGGTTCTAGGCGCTTCAGTCTGGAACCGCGCGACCGCTACGGCGGCAGGTTCGAATCCTGCCTCGGGTATGGATGTGTCTGATGTCCTTAGGTTAGTTAGGTTTAAGGAGTTCTATGTTCTAGGGGACTGATGACCTCAGATGTTTAGTCCCACAGCGCGTAGGATGGCACCGTGGAACGTTGTCGAAGTACCGCCGTGCTGCGAGGATGGCAACCAAAGAGTCGAGCTATGAAAAGAAATTACACCCCAGACCGTCCCTCCCGGTTGTCGGTCCGTATGGCGGGTGACGGCCCCGAATCTCATTGACTACAGTTTAGTTATCTTCACTGAGGGGTCCCGCTTCGGACTGATCCCTAATGACGAACGAAGACGTGTCTGAAGACGCCCGAGACTGCGATGGGACACCAATCGGAATGTCGCCCGCCATACACCCTGACAACCAGGAGCGACGGTGTGGCGTGCCATTTCTTTTCATAGCAGGACCATTTTGATTCTCATCCTCGGCTCTCTTACAGCATAGTGATACATCGGCGATCTTCTACATCCTGTTTTATTGGTCTACATGGCAAGTCGTGTTGGGTTAGCTCTAACGCTCCAATTGGACATAATTTGGCACGATATCTCTCAGGATATCCGACAACCTGTCAATCAGTCCCAAGCCGAGTAAGTGATTCCTTAGGACCAGAGGTGGCCCAACGTGTTATTGACTTGCTCAATTTGTGAAGCTCTTTCTTTTGAATTAATAATTTAACTTTTCTGAAACAGTAATCACATCTACCGATTAGCGTCTCATTCGAATAATTACTTTGTGGTGAGTTTTTTTTTTCTTAAACTTTTCTGTAACTTTTATGTGTTAGGAGACCGTGACGTGCCACGTCATTAGCCTCATTTCACAACAACAATACGATGTTATCTTTAATTGCACTAAGCAGACTATCGCTCGTTAGCTGACGTATGTCTGTCGTCTTACTGCTTGTGGCGGGACCTGCTTGCGAGATGCTTCATAAAGTAGGCTACCGTTCTGTTCATTGATATTACGTGCGAAATATTCATTTTTTTCTCAGTGGTGGAGTTACAGAATAATTACAGGTGACAAAATGCCACTGACGTACACGAGGCTTGCTTCAAAAACTTAAAACAGTTCAAATGGTTCAAATGGCTCTGAGCACTATGGGACTTAACATCTGAGGTCATCAGTCCCCTAGAACTTAGATCTACTTAAACCTAAGTAGCCTAAGGACATCACACACATCCATACCCTAGGCAGGATTCGAACCTGCGACCGTAGCGGCCGTGCGGTTCCAGACTGAAGCGCCTAGAACCGCTCGGCCACACCGACCGGCCCTTAAAACAGTGCCATGACGAATGCAGTCTACCTTTTGTCAGAATACGGTCCGTATTGTCATTTAAGTCTGGTGCAAGTACTCCGCTACCAATTACACTGTTCTACAAAAAAAAACTTTTTTTCTATTTCTGATAAAAAATGTTGTGATCCTAGTTGTATTTTGAGTGCTGAATTGAAAACTGTTTTTGGTTTTTTTCTGTCAGGGATAGTTTATGAGTAATCACAATTTTGTTTCTCTTTTCAGTTTCTGATAAAGTGCAGCAAACGTAAGGTGAAATTCGACAAACAAATGCACATCTTTATGATGTTATATGTTCATCACATTAATGGAGGGTGGGATCTAACACAGTAGCCTTTGTGTATACACTTTGAAGCATTTATTTTACATGAGAAATTACAGAAAATTGACAATGAGCCACTGCCTTGTAATGCACATCACTTTTTTCTCTTATATTGTGAATCTTTCTTCTCTCGAATGATATTCCAGCAATAATCTGCTAACATAGAAGGCACCCACTTCCCTTCATAGCGCCTTTCTATGGTAGAGATGTCTTTATGGAATCGTTCCCCATGTTCATCCGATACGTCACTACAACTCTCTGTGAAGTAGTCCAGATGAGAGTCCATCATATGTACCTTCAAAGACATATTGCACCCCAAATCCTGATACGCTTTGATCTTGTCCTTCACTATTGCTTTGTAGTTAGTAGCTCTTCATCTTCCGAGGAAGTTTTCCATCACCATCTTGAAACGGTCCCATGCGGTTTTTTCTTTATAAGTTAAACATGCTTCAAAATTTTCATCTTTCTGCAGCTCCCTGATTTGTGGGCCCACAAATTCACCTTCCTTTATTTTTGCAGCTGAAAGACCGGGGAATTTGGTAGCTAGATATGCAAACCCACAGCCTGTTGGATCCATGGCCTTCACGAATTGTTTCATCAGGCCAAGTTTGATGTGAAGCGGTGGAAGTAGTATATATTCAGGAGCTACCAGACTTTCACATTATACATTCTTTTCGCCAACTTTCCATCTTCGCCTAGGCCATTTCTTGTTCACGTAGTGAGAATTTCGATCTCGACTATCCCACTCGCAAAGAAAACAGGCATACTTTGTGTAGCCTTGTTGCGTTCCCAGTACCATAGCAATTACCTGGAAATCTGCACATATTTTCCATTTGTGTTCATTGTATTTTAATGAATTTAGGATCCTTTGTACGAATTCCTAATTGTCTTTTGTCAAACTAGCGTAAGCTACTGCAATAGAGGGTATTTTATTTCCGTTATGGAGCAAAAGACCCTTCAGACTTGTTTTCGATGCATCTATGAAAAGTCTCCACTCCTGTGAAATATAAGTGCAGTTCAGCACTTTCATCAGGACAGCAACATCATTGCAAAATGTCAGTGCTTCGTCAGTTGAAAAATAATAAATAAAGGCATGTTCTCTGTGCCTGAACACACTGATTTTAGTACTTTGGTGCAGTAGATTACACTCTTGTAATCTTGAACCAAGCAGCTGCGCCTTTTGTTTACTTAGTCCTAGATCACGTACTAAATCATTTAAATCTGCCTGTGTTAACAAATGTGGCGATGACTCACTTGTGCAGTGATATAAAGAATCATCATCTGTGATTTCTTCAGTACTACTTATTTCACTGTCACTCGGAATTTGACCTCGAGCTCTTGAAGGTACTGGAAGGTTGTCGGAATGCTGCACTGGCATTCTCGCTGAAGCCAGATCTGGGTAAACAATGTGCCTCTTCGACTTTTTGTTTGTAAAACCCTGAATTTTTGTTAGACAGAAACAACAATCAGTAACATGGTCCTTAGGCTCCCTCCACACCATGGGAACAGCAAACAATGCCACATTCTCTTTACCTTTCCACCACTGAATTAGTTTGCAGTAACATGTAGCACAACAGAAATGTTGTGCCCATTCTTTATCTTGGTCTCCTACCTCTTGGTCTCCTACCTCAACTCCAAAGTAATGTTTGTATGCTTTCTTTATGACTGAAGAAATTTATTTCCTATTTATGGCAAAAGTGAACTTCCCACAGATGTAGCAGAAGTTGTCCGGCTTATATCGACTTCCACGACGACGTGGCAGCAAATTTAAAAATACCACTTTGGTAATACACCTGTATTAAATTGATAGTAGGGAACTAGAGGAACGCTGCTGTGTAAAAACAAGCAGTCGTTTTACCTTCAGAACCAGGCTCAATCAGTTTACACACAGAAACCAAAAAATTCACCTGTGCTCGGAAATATGACAGACAGTTACTTGTCAGCCAAAACACCCACTCGTTAAGACTGACACAAATTGCGGCTAACACCACTGTTGTAAACTCGATGCACCTGCCCCTAGGAGGCGTGAAGCTTTACTGCCGAGGCAGCGACCGGCTGTCGCCGTTCGAGTTAATGAGATGTTTCAGGTGGTCTTAATGAAATAGGTGTGGCGGGGGTAACCTAATGATGTCTGATTCTTCCCACCTGCTGTTGCACAAGAAATTATCACGTTCTGTCACTACTGGATGCGGCAACATACCCGTATTTCTCTGTAACGTCTCTGTGTTTGCCATGAATTGTGAATATACATATATATATATATATATATATATATATATATATATATATATATATATATGACATAAAAAGTATCCCTGACAACGATATTTTGATAACATATTTGAATTTCCCACGGTAAAATGGTCTAGAAGCACATACTTTAATATCAGAAATACAACCCATGTCGAACAGTGTTATCAGTGATTGTTTCTCTGGTCCCACGTTCACGACGAAAAAGCAAAAATTTCAGTCAGTGTAATGAAATTTCTTCTTTGTAGCATATTGCTGTTTGCCAGTAACTTATGAGCTGACAGCGAAACAGCATACACAAACGAATATTAATTATACCTTGTCTGCGGGAGGGTACGGTTTGAAATAGCTTTTATAAACTGTTATCGTGTCCAGATATAAGTATGAAAAATAGAAATGAATGTACCCTGGGAGTTTATGCTTTGGTTCTGACACGTACTAACATAGCTAAAATAACTGAACAAGAACGGTAATTCTGAAATACGGATGTTGATTTTAACCCTATAGCGCCACGAAACTGAATATCCTAAATGGTTTGGATACTACGGTGAAAATACATTTCGATCATTTTATTACGTACGTCAGTGAAACTGGATAAATTAGCATTTTCCTTTAATCTTCTTCCCGTAGCAACAGTGCTCTGTTCTCAACATTAAATCGGTAACCATTTTTCTTATAATTTCATGGCTGAGTTAATGAAACTTTTCTACGTGCAAAAAAATATTAAGTACATAGAGTGTTTGTAAAACCCAGTGCTTGTCTTTTAATTTTTTTACTTATACATTTCAGCATCAGGTCACACAAATGCTGTCGCTATCAGCTTCTACTTACTCCCAGGTCATCTTCAGATGATTTAAATACGTTACGTAGTAGCTCTATAAGTCTATGATGGGTTACTGTGTAACGTATTAACCTGACGACGGCTTGGTAATAAGTTGAAGCAAGTAATGACAATGGTTGTGTGACCCGATGCTGAAATATATAATGCAGAAAAGAAGAAGTAAGTAGGTTGTACCTATGCTTTCGTTACATAGGAGCGAGCACACGCAGTGAAATTCGACTTCTCCTAGGGAGTCTAGTTCCTGTCAAGATGCAGTTTAAAGGAGAAAAATGTGATGAGTAGAAATGAAATTTAGGTTCAGTCTCTTAACTAAATTTCCCTATTTTAAATTTAAAATAACTAACCTGAGTCGCATTATGACATTTCCATTATAACTATGTTTAACTACGAGAAGACATGATCTTATGTCTTGTTAAACTGACACAGATCGCTGTGCAATATCTGGGAACTTACTTTACATTAACAGTTCTATTATTACTGCCTATTCAGCGTCCCAGTGGTGCTGAAGCCCCAGTGGGTATTCTCATTACATTAACACGAGATGCGGCACGCTTATCGTTTCGCTGTAGACGCGTATCAGAGCGACACCGCGTCTGCGGTTTGCGAAAGGATTACAGTTTGTTAGTGGGACACTGGAGGAACTTGGTGCCCGTGGGAGCGATTACATCTGCAATGAAGAAAGGATGTGAGCCATCAGAGGGATGCTATAATTTTAGCGGAGATAGCTCTGTATTCCTGCAGGCGTCAGAGTGCAACAGTAGAGATAACAAGAAACGCAGGTTTCTGGCGAAGCGTTCACCTTCATAAGGGATGCGTACCTCGCCGCACACGGGCGACTTCGAACTAGCCTCCAAAAAGTTTCAACCAAAAAGTCGGCACTGTAATAGAAGAACACTGATAAGAACGCTGAAGAAAGGCACTCTTAGAAATCCGTTGCGGAGTTTAAGGATTTCCTCATAATCTGTATCTTTATTAGTATTCTCGATTTCTCCCTCCGACGCTCGTCAAGATATGCCATCCGCTTATTTCCGATTACAGCAAAGCATACAGCTATACAGGTGGTTTTATTTCACGTGTACATTACTATTACGTTCTTACCGGAAGTGATGAATAACATCCCATCAACCCTACGTATAATTAATCTATTCTTTTTCTTTGAGGGTGAAATGTGTATGATACTGTTATGTTCTGATTTAAACCCTGCAAATGTCATAATCATTTGTACTTTCAGGGACGCTTGTTCCGTCTTCGTGTGGCAGCATTCATGACATCTGTTGTTAGGTCCTCATAGATACTTTTTCCATATGGGACATACTTCATAGTGTTTGATGCTATTTTCATTCACTTCTATATTAAGAAATTTCACAGTGAGTTGGTTCAACTTTTCACTCTTTTCGAATATATTTTATATTTTCTGATTTATCTAATGTTGTGTATCCTGTAACAGCTCTTAAGAAACTCATTTAAGACGTTGGAATCTTATTTTCCTGTTGCTTGATAAGGCTTCAGCTCACGCTCCATAGAAAAGTACACGAATTGCTACATTTCTGTAAAATTTAATTTCAGTTTCTCTCCTCAACATAATTTTGCAATTTTACAAGTTTTTATCAATACCTTGAACATATGGATAGGTAGTTTGTTTCCAAGAAAGGTGAAACTTTTTCATAGCTATATTGTCTTGTGGTAGGTGTTAAGTTTTAATCTCATATGTCCATTCCCGGAATTTCCTGTACTTTCGTGTTATTAGTACATGTCGTCTTGGAGGTATGGTTTTATCAGGAAATATTCTCGGTTTATCCACAAACTGAATTACTAATCTGGCTTGTTTCCGATACCTAACCACTGAGCTACTAACTCATTACGTACTATTTCCTCAAATTACATCGTGATTCTCCTGCAAGTGTGCTTAAGCAATAGAAATAAGTTTTTGACTGCGCATCACTTTTTCTTTTTCTTTTTTTTTTCTTCTTTTGTACAGTGTCTCCCACTGGTCATTGCTGACCATTACTGACACAATACTATGACGTAGAAGGGAAATTCTGCTACTATTCGTTAAGTGTGGCCGTAAATTATTATGCAGTCTAACGATATTTTACCTACCTGTTGCATGTGTTGAGCTCTGTAAGATACTAAGCTCATGATCACACTATGCCGTTCGTCATTTTGGGTAACAATACTCCTATGGCAAGTTTTCATGGACATTCTTTATTGATTTGCAATTAGCGTGGAAATGTAACAGTTTTATCAGGAAAATAGTGCTAGTGACAACCTTCAGAGTTGGGGCCGTCGCTTCACTGACTGCCCAGCAGACACATATGTATAGTGTTCTTACGACTTATCTGTCTTCGGTGAACGTCAAGAGTTGGTTGCGAAAGCGTTGTCATCATTTCATTGCTGAAACTTATTTGGAAAACAAAGAATTCGTGACTCAACAATGAATCCTGTAGTAGCTCCAGATTTGGTTGAAGTGCTCCCCTGACCCTGATCAAAACACAATACAGATGGAGCTTTCCTACAAAAGAGCTTCTGAATCAATTTGAAAACAAAAATTGCCTAAGCTACACGAAACAGGCAAGTCCGACCAAACTGGACAGGATAAAGTCAATCAACAATGGAATTCGCTAACAGCCGTGTAATTGAGATGTTATTTTATTTTATGTTGACTATCAGAGAGATGCATGTGGGGCCTGAATATGGCATAGTGGAATGCGTAAACAGATAGCCAAAATAAAATAAAATAACACATCGACTACACGGCCATTGGCGAAGTTCATTGATAATTACTTGACCAGTTGATGTCCCATGTCCATGATGGATCAACAGAGACGAGATAAAGTCAAGTCTTTGAAGGAACCACTTGAGCAACGAATCCACGACATCCAGAAACATATGGCCCCAATATGCCAATATCGATTATTTTTGGGTGGTACGTATGGGACCTGAACATGACGTAATGAATTGCCGAAACTGGTAGCGAAAATAAAATAGCATCTCAACTGCACGGCTGTTTGGCGAATTCAATGAGGACATGTTTACCTTCAGAGTAAGAATTAGAATGACAGGGCTATGATTGATGTAGTATTTGACATAGAGGATGCAAAGATGATCCTTCTAAAACAAGTCACAATGATTTCGCATGCGAGGGTAAAACGAAGACTGTTACAAGAGCAAACTCATTAACTCATTTTACATCTCACTAATTTAGAAAATTGTGTGCGTAAGAATTCTTTTGCTGTATTACCAATTCCCGAAAGGTATGCTACCGTGTGACCAAATATTTCTCTCCAAAATGGAATATTGAACCAATATTACTCTAGTGTCAACACAAACATCAAACTGATGATCTGCCAGAGGTAAAATAGTAGCACTTCTCAAAAATTAATATTAGTGTCTCTAAAATATTATGTCCATTATTGATGTGTTCCTCTGTTTCTGGAGAGAGCATCGTTTTGATGGAGAAGGATAATCTTCATCAACTTGTAATAGCGCAAAAAAAGAAGAATTACAGAAGTGGGATGATTAGCCACAGGGTCTATAGCTTCGTTAACAAGGCGACTGCAAATGATCGTGAGCAATGGCATAGTTACTCAGAAACTATCTACTACAGAATATGCATTGAGCAGAGTCAAACTCGTGAAACAGTCGTGAACAAATACAGTTATCAGAGCTACAAATGACAACACAGTTGTTTGTTATTTCCTGTGAAACATTCTAGGGTACTAGGGTGTTAAATATGCGATACCTTGCATTTAGGAGATATTACGGCATTACTGTCCACCACGATCAGTGCAGTGGTCAACAGCGGCTACTTCGTGATAGGTCAAACAATTATAGTTTGGCGCGATAGAGAAACAAAATTGTTACAGATTACTTTAGAATGAAATACGAAAGGTAACAATTATACATTCTCAAATGTTTGGGTACACGGCTGGCATGAATGTTTTTATCCATGTTACAACAGAATCCGAAATGGTCCTCTTGCACGTAGGAGCAATTACGGTACTGCACTGAGCAGTTGGGCCTTTTAGCATACCGCACACTCCAGAGACCGTACTATGGATGCTGCTTGTTAAGGTTCTATGCAGACTCATATTCGGCATCACTCTGATGAATAAAGTGGCATACTAAGCTTGTTAGAAAAATTATGCTAAACATAAATTTGAATGGCTGGTTGAGGAGGTGTCTGTGTAAGTTCCTATGTGACAAAACTGCTGAGCGCATCGGACCCGAGGCTTACACACTACTTAATCTAACTTAAACTACTTTATGCAAGGGACAAAACACACACCCACGCCCGAGGGAGGACAAACTTCCGCGCGAACTGCTCAAGGCGCCTAAGACCGCGCGGCTACCTCGCGCGGCGTCGGTCCAGGAAATGAAACACCGCTCTCTGGTGCACAAGTCAGTCTACCTGACTGTCTCCTGTCAGACGAAACCCGTTTCAAAAGAAACGATTAGTCTCATGAAAGACAATTTTTCCCACTCTCAGAATGCCTCAGTAATACTCAAGAAACCAGGAGCGATAAGAATGAATGACCACGTAATCGGACACGCACACAACACACGTGCCGACACACACACCTAGCTTCATTCGCCCGTCAATTCTGAAACTAACTAAACTGTTGTAATGCCATTTCGACATGCTATTAGTTAGAGCAATGAAACCTGGTAGTTAAGGAAGGCAGGATTCGGTTACGATTGTGGACGGAGTCGTAATCAGTTACTATTGGTTCCCTTTTGCAATTACACACATTTATTTTAAAACGGTAATTCCAGACTTAACAATAAATAAAGATGTCACACGTTATTAATGAAGGAATAAACAACTATGTAATTAATAGTGCTTTCAGTGCGTTACAATTTACCAAATGAGCATAAAATACAGACACAGCAAATAGTGTTTTAAAAACAAGCCAATTTAATCTCAATTGGAATTTTAAGGCAAGTAACGACAGTCACGGCTGAAAGCCTTTAAAGCCAAGAACGGTAATTATAAAAAAAGTAAAAAAAAAAAAAATACAGTAAAACAGAAAATATAACAGCAAAGATTAATTTAAAAGGACAAGCAACTGATAACCAAACAGGTGAGACAAAATGATGGTAAACTTGGTAGCACAATCATTTAAACCTACTGTAACGTCAAGAATGGCAATTATATAAAAAAATTTAGAAATGTACAGTAAAACAGCAAATACAATAATAAAATACAAGGGCCAGTCAAAGACAGTGGCCCAGGAATCGACCTCTGAGTAGGTCTGGTACATAACACTTTCGTGAGCAATGAGATAGGCAGCCAAGAGTTGCATTCACTTCACAAGATGGTATCTAACACTAGTGGCAGTCTAACGAATGACTAATGATAATCTTGCTGAGGCTGCTTGACGTCCAATAAACGAAATGTAAAGATGTAAAAATACGCCATATCCGGAATCGGCGGTGTGGACTCCACCCACAGAATACTGTGCTTAGTGCGCCCAGAACGAGAAAGGAATCAGTACCACCAGAATAGAAGAATCGCCAACCAACCTAAAATCAAGAAAGCTGTCAAAACTACACGCCTCACCGGAAAGCAGCTGCAAGGCGAGTATGCGTACACTGCCATTACATACACTAACCCCCAGGGCAGGTAACTCGGATGTTAGCAGCCACGAGGCAGGAAAAATACGCTGGTCGAACTTAACAAATCTAAACAAACTGAACGCAATAAATAGTAATTAGAAGTCCAGCAAAGCTATTCAGATTCGCCTTCCTCAAGCACTCCACTAACTGCCCTTCGCCTTGGCAATACTACGAGCAGCAACACTAACCCAAGTCACTGGATAATCGCCAGATCTCACAATGGTGGAGGTTTCTATACTTGAATCCAAATGCACTCAACTTAAACCTTGCAGAATGCGGTTTACGACGAGGTCGTGCACCCTCGTGACCACAGGCCTTCGATCTGACAGTCCATGTACGCCGCCAGCGGTCCCGGCGTGTTCGCGCACTGCGTGTACCTGGCTCCTCCTGAGTGCCCCACCGAACTGTACGCTGACACGACCTGGAAGAACAGCGTCGTCGCCCCAGAGATAGGGCAACAGTTACTACATATCGATAACTGCCGCTGCTGCCACTAGCGGACAGGCAACGCTTGCGATACGAGTGGCGCCAGTCAAGACGAGAAGAAGACAAACAACCGCAACCATGCCAACTAAAGGATATTGTCTGGCCTCCAACAGAGGGCGGAAACCTACAAACAGCACCAACGTTAGCCGCAGCACGGCTCAAGCACGTACCATTACTGAATGTAAGTAAATACTCATAGAATTTTCCATAATATTAGGTGGTTATCATGACTTTTCTTCTCCTCTTTGAACATATTTGACTGCAGTATTTTACATGTATCTAAAACAGAACCTAAGCTTACGAGCTGTACTGATATCTTCGTAGTTGAAGTCTCATAGACATTTTTTTGTGTGATTTCAGCACTTCGCTTTTCAAAAGTGTGACTATTTGTAATCATACAGCACCAAGATCCACCAGAAAGTGGGATTATCCTCTTTGCAAGTACTTTTTCATTGTGTTCCAGAAATGTAAACAGTTAATTAAATGGCATTTTAACTTGGCCTCTGAATTTTCACTAAGCTGCTGCGATCTGATGCACATATTGAACCTACTGCGCAACTATTTCGCAGTTGTGCATTACTCGAATATCTGATCCTTGAAAATCATTTCATGTGTGTGTGTGTGTGTGTGAGTGTGTGTGCGTGTGTGTTAGTTAATCCTTAATCTTCCTTATTTCCTAGGTTTATTGTGGGGCATACTGAGAAAGGGAATTAAGCTTCCTTTTCTTTCTTCAGCCTAGTTTGGTAAGTGGGTAAGGTGTCTTATCAGTTTAGGGAAAAATCTTTTCTGTTATGGGTCGGTATTATAATGAGAGAAAGAATGACAGAAATATTTGTTCTGGGCAGACAGCCAACCCATCTCCTACAGGGCCTATGGACCTACTAAACGTCGTATTCCAATAAATATTATCACGGCAACATGAGGGTTTCATCTAGGGTTATGAGATACGAGGTGTGGCTACATAATTTACGGCGCTACTTGTATACAACATTTAATTTCAAAAACATTCATGTTAAGTTACTGTCGCCCTCAATATACTCCCCTCCTGTATCGTACAACGTTCCACACGAATTTCCCATTGATGTAAACAGTGCTGGAAGTTCAAAGGGTTCAAATGGCTCTGAGCACTATGGTATTTAATATCTGTGGTCATCCCCTAGAACTTAGGACTACTTAAACCTAACTAACCTAAGGACATCACTCGCATCCATGCCCGAGGCAGGATTCGAACCTGCGACCGTAGCAGTCGCGCGGTTCCTGACAGAAGCGCCTAGAACCGCTCGGTCACCGCGGCCGGCGTGCTGGAAGTCTTCCTCTTTGAAGATGACGTGTGCCGATTCTTCTTTCACTGCTTCAGCGACCTGAAATCTTCTTTCTTCTAATGCAGATTTGACTTTAGGGAATAGACGAAAGTCACGTGGTGTTAGGTCAGGCGAAGCAGGTGGATGGTTTAACACTGAGATACTATACATCGCTAGAAACCTTCTAACAGGTAATGTGGTATGACTCAGTGCGTTGTTTTGATGCAGAACAGATGACTTGTTCTTCCACAGTTCAGATCTTTTCCTCCTCCACCCCCCCCCCCAAAAAAAAAAAAGAATTCTTCATCATTTTGAATTTGGATTTGGTCATTCGAGCTTTTTTAGCTATCGGTGAACTTATCACCTTTCAGTGCATGGGATGGTGCTCAGTTTCTTGATAATAAGTGAAAGAACAAATTTCGTCAAATATTATCATTCTGTCCAAGAAATCAGGATCTTTTACAATGATAATTAAAGTGTCGCTACAAACATTTTCATGAGCTTCTTTTTCTTCGAACGGTATAATTTTCGACACCAGTTTCGCACACAGTTTTCTCATTTCAAATTGGTTGTGTAAAATTTTCCGTGACCATTCTTTGTAAATTTCTACAGTTTCAGGCAAACGATCGAATGCTCAACCGACTATGAAATCCAATCTTATTACCTACATTTTCGATATCTTCATCCGTTTTTGATGGCGTCCCGTGAGTGACCTTCAACGTCTTGTCAGTCATACTGGGAACTCCTGAATCACTCAGAAATTCGAGTACACGATAAACGGTTTTTACCATACACTTCGATTAGTAAAAGATAGGTTTCCGTAGCAGTTTTG
The DNA here is from genome assembly GCF_023864345.2 of Schistocerca serialis cubense. Taxonomy (NCBI): domain Eukaryota; kingdom Metazoa; phylum Arthropoda; class Insecta; order Orthoptera; family Acrididae; genus Schistocerca; species Schistocerca serialis. The sequence continues at coordinate 585,294,651 of NC_064643.1, forward strand.
CCAAGTTTTATGCGAAACCTAACGACTATTTGTTGTTCCATTATTACAGTTATCATTCTTCCGTGAAACAACATAACGGTTCTTACACAAACGAATTTCTATGGCCACACTGATTTGTCTGCAGACATCAGAGATGCAGCATTCACGCTTCACAGCTGTTGGTCGTTCATCTTCGCCACATCGTACTTAACTGTGTGATAGTATCGTTGGTTTACAGCCACTCCTTGTAGTCTGCTGAAGCTATTCTTATGTCCTCTTTGGGCCAATATATGTGATAAAACTGGAAATGACCGAAGCGGTCGCGTGGTCCCAGACTGTAGTGCCTAGAACCGCACGGTCACTCGGACCGGCTCAAAATTAGTATTGCACCCTGATGACGTAATGTAGTACTTTCGAGAGAATAATTATGTTGGTGTTAGCTAAATGTGCCAGGTGAAGACAAGTAAATACACCGAAGCTTGGTAATCTTACCGCTTTGCCGAGAAGATAGTGACAAATGAGATCAAACGGATGGTGTATTATAGACGATAATCGTTGGAGCTCCGTCCAAAAACTGCATGTGTTGAAGGACTTATTGGAAGAAAATATATTGATAGCTCTACTTCTTCGGAACACATTCCGTTCCACGTTATAATTGCAGCACTTGGACTGTACGTTATTTTACGAATGGTTGTTCCATTCATTACAGCGTGTATATATATATTTTTTTTTTCGTTAGCTCGGATGTGGGGTGCTCACCTTGATCAGTCTAAATGGGGTTATTAATATTCAATTTATGGTGACAGAAGTCAGGATAACCGACCGCTTTGCTATGGACACCGGTTTCTGGCGCTCTATAATGCAGACGGGAATACCAGTTTTGTTGTCTAATGGCGGCTATAATACATTTCTGGCACTCTCTCTTTGCACACCCGCTGCTCGGTCACGACGTATAACGTACGCGTTCTCAGTCGGAACAAACCTGTATCTCTCTGGCGTTTATACTGAGGAAAGCCTCATTATTATCGTTCCAGTGCTGAGAGACGAGGCCTGGGCGCTATAAAGACCTTCGCGAGGTGAAGCCAAGCCGTGTGTTATGCGCTCACGTCGGCAACTTTCAGACATTTACAACTCCCACACACGTCGCCCCAATTACGGGCTCGGCTTTACACCTTTGCCTCAGTAATTTCTAAAACCTGACTATGTTCTTGCGAGTGTAGAGATGTAGCGCTTTTGTTTCATGATTCTAAATACGAATCTCAGGATTACAGCCAGACGGGAGTGCAGTTGCCTAATGCGCTTACCAGGAGGCAGCTTGTAGTGGTGGCTAAAAAAGACGCATTTAAATGTTTCTACCATCGCAAACGCAGAACCACTCAAGCACTCTACCAGTATACCATAGTGCCTGTGCACAGTCCCTGGTCAAATTATTACATGCAGTGCCCATTTTCAATGTCATTTGTGGTAATTAATCGGAAAATTTATGACAGTTACTCAGGGCACTTATTACATTGTTGAATTTTGTATCTATTGTAGCTGCGTAGCATTGGATTGTTCACTTATTTTAGGCATCAATGTGCAGAGTACAGCGTTCAGGAAACGACATGTTCAGTGGCGTTCTCGCGTGTAACTGGTGTAGTACTTTTTTCGCTTAGATTGTCAATTTCGTAATATCGACATCACAATTGATTGTTTAACAGCTAGATATTACTAACTGTGACCTTTAAGAATGGGTAAAGGAGGGTACATTTCACCACATAAAATAGCTGAGTTCAAAGCCCTCGTTAACAAGAAAATGTATTACAATCGGAAATTTCACGAAGGCTGGAGATGTCAGAAAGTAGCGTGAGGCACATAAAGAAAAAATTCATTCAGGTGACGGAAGAATAAATGTGGAAGAAATCCTATTTTCACCCCAAGATCAGAAAAATTTCTCAAAAGTACTTGCCTAGAAAACAGATTTGCAACAACGAAGCAGATAAAATCTCAACTGCAAGAGGTTATTGCGAATGCATCTGAACGCACTGTTCACAGAATGTTGAAGGATATTTATTTCAAGGCCTGTCGAACTGCTAGGAAACCAAATTCAATAGCTACAATGAAAACAAAGTGTCGGAATTGGGCTAAACAGTGGTTTGACAAGGATGTGGATTTCTGGAGATCGGTAATTTAACTTTACAATTATTGTTTACGATATGACATAACCTATGTACATATATTCACAGTGTATTAATTATGTTTCTTAATTTCTGCAGGTGTGCTTCAGCGATGAAAACACGTTGGAAATTTTAAGCAACAAATCTCAGTATGTGCGCTGTCGAACAGATGAAATGTCTAATGCCGACTGCATTAGTCAGATCGTAAAATAAGCAGCTAATATGATTATTTGGTCTGTCATCAGTGGTAAGGGTTCAAGACGTCCTTGCGTGGTTATAAGCATAATGAGACAAGACCAGTTCAAGGAAGTCCTGCAAAAACGGTTAATACCACAGCTCAGAGAATGGTTCCCGAATCGGACTTAACATCACAAGGTCATCAGTCCCCTAGACTTAGAACTACTTAAACCGAACTAACCTAGGAGAGCACACACATCCATGCCCGAAGCAGGATTCGAGCCTGCGACTCCAGCGGTGCCCTGAGTAGCTGTCATAAATTTTCCGATTAACCGCATTAAATATAGTACTCAACACGTAATTACCATAAATAACATTAAAAATGTGCATTGCGTATAATAATTTGGCCAGGGATTGTACACAGGCGTGTATTGTTACAACAACTGCTTGCTGACTGACAAGAATGCTTCATTGGTTCTGCGTTTGTGATGGTAGAAAACATTTAAATCCGTCTTTCCAAGCCACCACTACAAGCTGCCTCCTGGTGAGCGCATTAGGTAACTGCATTCCCGTCTTGCTGCAATCCTGAGATTCGCACTTAGAATCGCGAAAAACGGCAGGATCTTCCGACTGACCACCAATCGGAAACGCTGTACCTTCCGATCCGATAGCCATCCGTATGATTAAATGAGTGTATTACCCTTCTGCATGTTTGTTCTGGCCGGCCTCTGTGGCCGAGCTGTTCTAGGCGCTTCAGTCCGGAACCGGGCTGTTGTTACGGTCGTAGGTTCGAATCCTGCCTCGGGCATGGATGTGTGCGATGTCCTTAGGTTAGTTAGGTTTAAGCAATTCTAAGTTCTAGGGGACCGATGACCTCAGATGTTAAGTCACACAGTGCTCAGAGCCATTTGAACCATTTTTTTTTTTTTTTTTTTTTTTTTTTGCCAACAATCGTTATAGGTTTCGCTATTTCTGGTCAAACACGCACACATCTTACTGTTGGTAAGTAAACAATTGATACTTTAGCGCCGGACGGTCTGGCCGAGCGATTCTAGGCGCTTCAGTCTGGCGACATCTAAAAATCGGGACAGACAATGCGTGAGGCAGTGAAGAAGAAGAGCAATTGAGAGCTGCGATTTTGGATAGGGACCATGAAACGGCATTGTAATTCGACAAAACTGCATCAGACAGTCTACGCATAATTATTTTGTTTCTGTGTGTCAGAGTGGTGCTTAATGTGCTGTTTGCCAATTCTCAGATCTTACGGCCTTCACTTTCTTTTGTACGTCCCATCTTAAGTTGATTAAGAATTTAATCAATTGAGATTTCTTTTTACTTCCATATGACCATTATATTGGGCATTTTTCAGATGAAGGCACCTTGTCCAGTGGCGCACAGGAACTAATATCGGATAGGTGACCTATCGCCACATATGTTGCGGACCAATCCTCAAACCTCACATGTGGCGTGCCGCCTTTAGACGGATGAGAAGAACCAGGAGCGGCCTTGGGAGGATGTTGGGGAACGTCGGTGCAGCACACAGCAGGTCAGATTAGTGATTCAGTAGAACCTATTGACAGAGGTGAGCGCATACCCTAACCTAGAACTAACGCAGTAACAATAGAGCATCGACAGGCCAGTTAAAACCGTCTCGCCCCAGATTTGTATTGCAACTGGTTAGTGCAGTTCTTGTGTGATGGATAAGTTGATCCTAAAAAGTCTGGCTGCAGCTGTCAAGATACTTAAAGTCACACAGCAATCGATGTTTCTTGGAAGGATACTTCTCACCATCAAAAAAGCTCGTAACACTTTTATACTCAAGTTCTGGTTGAGTGTGTTTGTGGTGTACTGCACGAAATAACCCTAAGACTTTCTGTTACTTATTTCCGCTTGAAGAAGGTTTTAGTTTATTGTATACGTACGTATATGTCAGAAGTTATGGCTTGGAAGACAAAGATCAGCCCAGTAGTTCATCCCATATTAAATTCACAACACATTTTTGTTTTCACATCTTACAACGATTCTTGATGTGACAGACGAGGTTTCTCAGATCTCAACTGTCTATCGGTCGGAGATTTTACGTTCAATAATACATGCAACTGGCCCTCGTCATTAAGAAAGAACATTGCAAATTCAGCTGAGACATACGTATTGTTTATTATAATTTGCTTTAAATCGAATACCCCACACATAACGTAGATTCCCAAATCTACAGATTCTAAGGATACACTTAGCTTACAGTCTATTATTGTTCACTGTAGAAATCCAGGGGTTCATATGTTTGAGGTGATCTCTTAGTTTTATAAATAATGAAGAAACACTTCGAATAATCTTGGTTTATTGCTGTCCTGTTCACAAACACGACACATCGATGAACTGAAAGTCTGCCCCTGAGAGTCAATGTTGTCGCCCTCACCCGAGCCAAAAACAGTGCTCTGCCATCTTGTAAACATATCCTCACACCTCGCGTCTACTAAAGCGTGTAACAGGACTCTTACTAGAACAACCTGCCACGCGAGTGGTACTTGCCACAAAATGACCATCTCCCCCCCCCCCCCCCCCCGCCCCCCGGAGGCTGACACTTGTGTTCTACGAGCAATAGACAAACCCTTAATCAGAATGACGACTTTTTTTGAGTTATCAGTCTTCTGATTGGTTAGATGAGGCCCGCCGCGAAGTCCCCTCCTACACTGACATCTTCATATCAGAGCAGCACTTGCACCCTACGTCCTCAATGATTTGCTGGATGTATTGTTGTCGCTGTCTTCCCCTGCAGTTTTTACCCTCTACAGCTCTCTTACGTCATCTAAGTTATTTCCTGATGTTATAAAACATCTCGTATCATCATGTCCTTTCTTCTCACTGTTTTCTGTATGCAAATTTCTTCGCCGACTCTACGGAGAAACTCCTCATTCCATCTATCAGTCCACGTAATTTTCAACATTTTTCTGTAGCATCACATCTCAGACGCATCTGTTCCCTTCTTCTTCCGTTTTACCACCCATAATTCATTACCATAAAATGCCGTGCTCTAAATGCATATCCACACAAATTTCGAAATAAAATTAAGGCCAATGTTAAACACTAGCAGACTTCTCTTGGCCATAAATGCGTATATTGAAGAAGCTTCACGAAATCTCACAGAGAACTGGCCGACATATCTCCTACGAGAACACTCAGTACATGGAAAGCAAGCATGCAGATAATCTCCCAATCAGTACTTAGTACGGGAAAGTGCCACAAGATGCGCACTTCAAATATCTTGGAGAGATAATCCTACAATCAGGACTGAACTCTATCGCCAATCATGAAGGAATCTCCAAATTACAGAAAACATATAACCTCACTTGCAATCACCGTAATAAAAAAGTCTATATCTGTCAATGAAAAGCCGGCCGCGGTGGTCTAGCGGTTCTAGGCGCTCAGTCCGGAACCGCGCGACTGCTACGGTCGCAGGTTCGAATCCTGCCTCGGGCATGGATGTGTGTGATGTCCTTAGGTTAGTTAGGTTTAAGTAGTTATAAGCTCTAGGGGACTGATGACCACAGATGTTAAGTCCCATAGTGCTCAGAGCCATTTGAACCATTTCTTTGTCAATGAAAAGCTACAGCATTACTACATAGTGGTTCAATGTATGTAGATGCAGTTGTAGATGTAGATTTGTTCTTCCATTGCTGGAGACATTTCTGTAAGCCGTTTTCCTTTGGTTGCAAGAGGTTCACCGTTTTTGTCTTTCCGAAGAGCGGAAGAACTCTTTCGTGTTGCCAACAAATGATTCATTTAGATGAAACCGTTGTATCGTAATGACACAGTTCGAAGTCGGGAACAACTACGCACTAACAGGTCACAATATCTGTATCTACATCTAAATCACTTCTCTGCAGTTCCCATCCGAGGGCTTTGCAGAGGGTTCATAGAGCCACTTTCAGAGCACTTCTCATCCGTTCCACACGAATGCCACATACGAAAAGTGAACTCCTAAATCTCTAAGTGCGAGCTCTTATTTCTCTTATTTTATTACGATGATCGTTTCTCCCTGTGTAGGTGAGATTGAATAAAATATTTTCGTATTCAGGGGATAAAGGTTGTGATTGAATTTTTGTCAATAGATCTCGTCGCAGCTAAAAATATTTTGTTTTAGTGATTGCTATCCTAGCTTGCGTATCACATACGTGACCTTCCCTCCCCTTTTTGCAATAGCACTGTCCCATACCGGGCAGAAGTACTTTAGCAGAAGTTGGAAAAGCATAGTGTAGCCAGCCTCTTTATTAAATATGTTGCATCTTCTAAGTCTTCTCATAATAAAAGGCAGTCCTTCCTTCGCCTTCCCCACAATATTTTCTATGCGATGGTTCCGTTTTAAGTTGTTGTAATCCCTTTGTCTTTAGCTGAACTGGAAACCTTTAAATTTGTGTTATTTATACTGCATGGGTCGACTGCCATTTTTCGCACCATACAGATAACCTGTCTAAATGATTCTGTTATTCGCGTTATCCTTCTGATGACTTTCCTAGGCGATAGCATCATCTGTTAACAGACTAAGACAGCTGATTACATTTTTTCCCAAACCATTTATGTAGATCAGATGTAACATAGGGCTTACAACACTTATGTGGGAAGCAGCACATGTCAATTCTGTTTCATTCGATGACACCCCGTCAACTACTATGAACTGTGTCCTTTCTGAAATGAAATGACGAATACAGTCGCACAACTGAGGTGATATTCCACAGGCACGCAATTTCATTAGAACCTGCTTGTGAGGAACAGTGTTAAAATCTATCTCTAAAACGAGTAATATGAACTTGATATATCCTGTCGACATCACTCAAAACGCCTTGTGACTGAAGGACCAGTTGTGAGTCACAAGAACGATATTTTCTGAATCCGCACCGTCAGTGTTCGGACACAATTGTAGGCTCTAATTCGACTGTAAATCGACGTCAGTTTGTGATTCAGCAAGTTACTTCTGTGTGTACTGGTTTGACCTGCGCAACTTTTCAATCCGTAGGTACGGATCTTCCGCCGAGCGAGCGGTTTTATATCGGCGGAAGATTCGATTGTTAGATATGGAGCTATTACATCAGGACACTAGGAAAGGAACCAAACTGAGTTAAGCTGAATCGCTACACCGGGAATACCTACTTCTAAGTTACTCATGTTGACAGCTGTTTCAGATTTCAGTTCTGGAATGTTTGCTGTATCTTCTTTGATAAAGGACTTTTCGAAAACCGTGTTTAGTAACTTTGCATTAGTAACTTTCCTTTAGTATCATAGGTAACATTACCATTGCTACCGTGAGGTGGAAGTACTCATCGTGTGCTGCTGTACTTTAGATTGAAACATAACCTCTTTGGCTTTTCTGCCAGATTCGGAGACAAAGTTTCCTCGCGTACTGTATTAAAAACATCTCTAAATTTCGAGCTCATGTAAAACATCGCCAGTCTTGGGGATTTTGTATTCTTTTAATTCTAGCATGGTTTTTTATTGTTTCTGCAACAGTATCCTGACGTATTTTGTGTACCATGGCGGATCTATTTCCGCCTCTTCGTAACATATTTCGTATGGATCTCCGAATTGCCATCTTTGGATTCAATCAACATGTGGTTTACGCTTACATAATTTGGATGATGAGAAGAATGTCTCTGCTTTTCCAAATAGATATACTTTGCGTTTGTTTTTTGTAGATTTGGATGTTATAGTATTCAGCCCGCGACAACGACCTTGTGGTCGCTTATCCCTGTACCCCCATTTGCTCACTATTGTCCGCAGCTCGGTCGTGCGGTAGCGTTCTCGCTTCCCACGTCCGGGTTCCCGGTTTCGATTACGGGCGGGGTCAGGGATTTTCTCTGCGTCGTGACGACTGGGTCTTGTGTGATGTACTTACGTTAGTTAGATTTAAGTAGTTCTAAGTTCTAGGAGACTGATGACCATAGATGTTAAGTCCCATAGTGCTCAGAGCCATTTCAACCATTTTTTGCTCACTATCGTTTGTTGCCAAGAGGTCTAATATGTCATCGTAACGATTTACGTTTCGAATTAATTCCTGAACTAATTGCTCAAAATAATTTTCTGAAAATGCATTTAGTACAATTTAGGACGATATTTTATGCCTGTCACAGACTATAAACACGTAGTTTCGCCCGCATTGAAGTCATCTCTAACTATAACTGTACGAATCGCGTAACTAATCGAAATGAGACGGAAATTTTCTTTGTACCCTTCAGAATCTCTGTTATAGGAGTAGGAGTTCGGTAACAGGTACCAATTATTGATTTATTCCGACTGTTGAGTGTAGCCTATACCCATATCAACTCAAAGTAACTATCTGATTCAGCTTCTCTACATGACAAACTACTTCCAACAGCAACAAATACGCCTGCCACCAACTGAATTCAATCTAAGCTTTCTGAACACTCTTAGGTCCTTAGTACAAACTTCAGCTGAACTTTTTTCCGGCTTTAGCTAGCTTTCAGTGCATAAAACTATTTGTGCTTCATAGCTTTTTAAGAGAGTTTAGACCTCTGGTTGTCTCCCAGCACAGCTACGGCAGTTTATGACTATAATACTGATGAGTCTGGGTGCATGTTTGCATAGTTTAGAATCATGCTTAATTATGTTACTGTTTGTTACATTATAAATTCTTATGTTCTACTCTCTTCGGATAATCTGATGATCTCTCACAATGGTGAAATGCGTAATTGTTATTAATAAATACGCTTTTGGTAACAGAGACTGCTTTTCCTCAAAAAATACTGCAATCAGTTCCCGTAGCAGACAGCCAGTGATGGAATAGAACCAGTATTAACGAAAGAAAAATTCCTTTGTGCTCTTGGGGAAGTGGAATGAGCAAGTCGAATGTAAAAAGTAATAGCTTTTATTTCATTTTTCTGGGGGCACTGCAACTTAAAACAGTAGTAGGCCTTCTGTCTCAGTGTTCAACATGAGCCACAACACGAATGTTACAGAAGCAGCTTGTAAAATGGAACATTCAGGCAGTGGTGTTTTTCGGACAACTGTGGACTTTTGAATCGAATTAACAACTAATCTTGTCTAAGAACATATGCCACTCATCTCAAATCCACGTGCAGTAAAGAATATATTTGCATGCTGAAGGAGGTACGAGAAAAAGGGAAAGGGCTTTGTTATTGACTTACCGACTAGGTGTACAATTTTCGTATTATTCTCCTCGTAATTTCATTCAAATTTTTATTTTATAACAACTACTGATATGCAGGTCGATGCCGTAAATGTTCTTAAATAAAGTGTCATTTGAGACTAATTTTTCGAACGAGATACACTGCCAGTTATTAAAATGGCTACGTTATAAAAGCGGTTTCCAATAGACGTCAAATTCCAGAACGGATCTTTCACTCTACAGCGTAGTGCGCGCTGATACGAAACTTCCTGGCGGATAAAAATTGCGCGCCAGACCGAGACTTACACCCAGAGCCTTCACCTCACGCAGGTAAGTGATCTGCCCACTAAGCTACCAGAACACGTCTCACAACCCACACGCACAGCTGAGGTAAAGCTGTTGGGTCAGATCGTGCGTCGTGTTCGGGTAGCACAGTTCACAGAGCACTTGCTCTCGAAAGGTAAAGTCCCGGTCCGGACATAATCTTTTCAAGAAGTCTTCAAACGTCAAATTGGTGTGAAGTGTACTATACGCCTGGACATCAAAATGATTACCACTTCAGTCCAAAATCATCTAAATGTGGTACGTGAGGAAATATTTTAAAGCGGATTTCTCATTGATCAGCAGTATTTTAATATTGGTTGTTTGTGACAAAATCGTGTTATACCTTGTGTAAGGTGGAGAAACATCTTCCAGCACTTGTTGGAATTCGTTTGTGGTAAGATAATGCCCAATGAGACTACGTTTTATCGTTCCATGAAACTGCTGCTTCCCTTGATCGGAATCCCACTACTGTCCTTCTAGTATGGAATCCATCAGTTGATGAGCACCCTACTGAAGGTCACACACTATCGCAATGGCCATACATAACTAGCGCTAGAGAGGACAGACATATTGTTTACTAAGGCATGCAAAATATTCTAATCATGGCACGTATTTTGAGTCACGAAACTGGCTTGCTTACACGTACAATGCGATGATGCCTTGAGTATCTCAGACTGTTAAATACGGCGACAATTGTTCGGGTTTTCCTTGATGCGGAAGCTCAGAGCGGATCGCCGCGAGCAGGGCCGCATGGGCAACACTGAACATAGGTGTGTTTTCAGGTGTGTCCCCGTTCTACGCATCACCTTGGACATATCCACGTGTGGAGTTACTGTGGAGAATATTGGAGCAAGGCAAGGATGCAATGTGTCTCCCATTCTTGTTTTTTTTCCTGGTCTTTATGCCGTATTGCCACATGTTCAGCATGTTAATTTTAGGCTTTGACAATGTTAGTGGTAGTCACTGGCCGGACACCCTTCTCTCCACTCCCCCCGTCTCTCTGGACCGGATTTGTATGGAGCCTAACCCTCCGCCCCCAGAGTTATCCTAAGTGAGAGTGTCCGCACTTCTTCCATTTGTTTGCAAGGTGTGCATCTGAGGTGGGGCGTGGGTATCAGCCTGTCACCCCACTTGTCTGATGTGGGAAATCACGTGCAAACCACATCCAGACTGTCCGAAACAGTGGCGCTCGTCATTAATCCTCCGGTCGATTTTCTCCCGAGCCGAAGCACATCCCCGGATTCCGGAAGCTCCGTGCTAATGCGTGCAGCGATACGAGTGGATAGTTTCTCTCCGATTCTATCGACGCCATGCTGTGGCAGTGGATAAGTAAATGCGCAGTGTACATCTACATCTATGTGGATACTCTGCAAATCACAATTAAGTGCCTGGCAGAGGGTTCATCGAACCACCTTCACAATTCTCTATCATTCCAAACTCGTATAGCGCGCGGAAAGAACGAACACCTATATCTTTCCGTAGGAGCTCTGATTTCCCTTATTTTATCGTGGTGATCATTTCTTCCTGTGTAAGTCGGTGTCAACACAATATTTTCGCATTAGGAGGAGAAAGTTGGTGATTGGAATTTCGTAAGAAGATACCGTCGGAAAGAATAACGCCTTAGTTAAAACAGCCCAAATCCTGTATCATTTCAGTGACACTCTCTCCCCTATTTCGCGATAATACAAAACGCTCTGCCCTTACTTGAACTTATTCGATGTACTCCGTCAACCACAATCTGTTAAGGATCCCATACCGCACAGCACTATTCTAAAAGGGGACAGACAAGCATAGTGTAGTCGGTCTCCTTAGTAGATCTGTTTATTTTCTAAGTGTCCTGTCAATAAAAGGCAGCCTTTGGTTAGCCTTCCCCATAACATTTTCAATGTGTTCCTTCCAATTTAACTTGTTCGTAATTGTAATACCTAGGTATTTAGTTAAATGTACGGCCTTAAGGTTTGACTGATTTACCGTGCAACCGAAGTTTAACGGATTCCTTTTAGCACTCATGTGGATGACCTCAAACTTTTGTTTATTTAGGGTCAGTTGCCAATTTTCGAACCATGCATATATATCTTTCCTAAATCGTTTTGCAATTTGTTTTGATCTTCTGATGACTTTACTAGTCGATAAACGACAGCGTCATCTGCAAACAACCTAAGACGGCTGCTCAGATTGTCTCCCAAATCATTTATATAGATAGTCTCCCTCTACGATTTTTACCCTCCACGCTGTCCTCCAGTACTAAATTAGTGATCCCTTGATGCCTCAGAACATGTCCTACCAACCGATCCCTTCTTCTAGTCGAGTTGTGCCACAAATTTTTCTTCTCCCCTAGTCTATTCAATACCTTCTCGTTAGTTATGTGATCCACCCATCTAATCTTCAGCATCCTTCTGTAGCATCACATTTCAAAAGCTTCTATTCTCTTCTTGTCCAAACTATTTATCGTCCACGTTTCACATCCATACATGACTACACTCCGTGCAAATACTTTCAGAAACAACTTCCTGACACTTACATCTATACTCGATTTTAACAAATTTCTCTTCTTCAGAAACGCTTTCCTTGCCATTGCTAGTACATATTTTGTATCCTCTCTACTTCGACCGTCATCAGTTATTTTGCTCCCCAAATAGCAAAACACATTTACTACCTTAAGCGTCTCATCTCCTAATCTAATTCTCTCAGCATCACCCGATTGAATTCGACTACATTGCAATATCCTCGTTTTGCTTTTGTTGATATTCATCTTATATCCTCCTTTAAAGAGACTGTCCATTTCGTTCAGCTGCTCTTCCTCGTCCTTTGCTGTCTCTGACTGAATTAAATGTCATCGGCGAACCCCAAAGTTTTTATTTCTTCTCCATGGATTTTAATTCCTACTCCAAATTTTTCTTTTGTTTCCTTTACTGCTTGTTAAATATACTGACTGAATAACATCGGGGATTGGCTACAACCCGGTCTCACTCCCTTCCCAACCACTGCCTTCCTTTCATGCCCTTTGACTCTTATAACTGCCTTCTAGTTGCTGTACAAATTGTAAATAGCCTTTCGCTCCCTATATTTTACCCCTGCCATGTTCAGAATTTGAAAGAGAGTATTCCAGTCAACCAGATACATTAGAAAGATTTAATCACTTTAACGGAAGAGTCAGTAGTACCCTCTACTTAAGCTGTCCAAAATGATGCCATTATCAACCATGACATATGGAAGTGAGTTGTGAGTTTTGGTTTGGAATGAAAAGAAACGATCAAAGAATGCAAGTAAGGATGATGCGATTCCTAAGAAAAGTACTTTCTAAATGACAGAAAGGGGAACACTATCAGGGAAGAATTGAGAGTGGAAAGTTTAAATCAGCAGATTAAGGAGTACAGAAACAATACGAAGGACCGTGTCATAAAAGTGCAAGGCGAAAGACAAAACTAATGATGATTTATTACCTAATGACAAGGAGAACTTTAGAGAGACCGAGGAAAAGGTGGAAATATCATTCATTTCAGCCCCGAGGGCACAACAGGCGAATACCTATAAGATGCAGAAACAAGAAAAAGGAGAAGAACGAAAGATAGCAGACCGTACTCTTCTTCATTAGCATCTGGCGTGATGTAATGAGGAGCCATTTGGGTACACAGCACGATTACATCTAGTTCGCTTAGTCTGTAGTTTGGACAGCATGCGTTACATTGCTGACGTATTGACGCCGGTAACTGTGCCCCCTGTCAGACGTCTCCGTGATATTATCTTTCAAGAGCACAGAGTTGCCTCTTCTGTACCGCAGACTTAGGTACTGATGGTGTTCGCCTGTGGCCCTGACTAACACTTTCTCCAGATCTCTCACCCACAGTACGCGTCTGGTCTTGTGTTGCCGAGAGACTGTCGCTCCACTCGCCAACCATTACGATTGATGAATTCTGCCAAAGAGCTGAAGCAGCGTCAACTGACGTCACAGTAGCTGTCTGTCAATCAGTCAACCACGCGGTCTTCGGCCGGGTGCCAAGGCAGCTTAGATCCATTATTGTTGGCGGTGGTGGCTGCTTCGTGTACGAGGGGCGTCCAATAAGTAGTGCAGCGCATTCTCTTTCTGCAAGCAGGATTGTATTATTCAGAATTCAAAGACACCCTATTGTTCCTCACTCTTATGGCTGCAGAACACTGTTTTTCAAGATAGTCTCCATTCAATGTGACGACCTTACACCCCCTTACTGGGAGGGCCAGTCATTTCTTCTATTTCTCGAGAGTACCACAACACACTTCAGAGTTCATTGTGGCGCCATGAGGGAGGATCTCAAACAAAATAACCCTTTAGAGTCCCAGAAGACAGTCGCCATTACTTCCCCGGCTGTCGGTACGGCTTTGAACGCTTTTTTCGAAGGAAAGATGGTGTGGCGCCACACCATGGATTGCCATTTGGTTTCCAGTTCGAAGTGATGAATCCATATTTCATCGCCTTTGACGATATTCGACAAAAAATTGACAGGATGAGGCTCTTAATCAACCCCGCAATGCCAAGCTAATCCGTACAGATGGTATTTCATTGCTCAATATGGTCTTCTGCTAGGCAGCGAGGAATTCAGTGTGCACACACCTTCGAATATCCCAAATGGTGGCCGAGTCTGTCAGCACTACCAATAGAGACGTCCAATTGTGCAGCGAGGTGTTTGATTGTGATCCGCTGATCACCTCGAACGAGAGTGTCCACACGTTCCACTTTTGCAGAAGTCACATCTTGAGGTCGGCCAGCACGTGGGAGGTCGGACACGTTTGCGCGATCTGTTGCGATGATGACTGATTCCTAGCCCAATGACCCACCGTCCTTTTTTTCACTGGCACGGTTTTGCAGATACTCTGCAAGTGCCTACCCTTATCTGCATGCTCTAGTTTCACGTGGAAAAGGAACTCAATGACAGCTCTCTGCTTGCAACTCACCTCTGTTCAAATGGTTCAAATGGCTCTGAGCCCTATGGAACTTAACATCTGAGGTCATCAGTTTCCCAGAGCTTAGAACTACTTAAACCTAACTAACCTAAAGACATCACACACATCCATGCCCGAGGCAGGATTCGAACCTGCGACCGTAGCAGTCACCTATGTTACAGATGTCAATTTGAAGGCCCCTCAAAGGCTGCCATCTATCGGAACTGCATGAAACTATAGCGCTTTGTTGTTGTTGTTGTCTTCAGTCCAGAGACTCGTTTGATGCAGCTCACCATGCTACTCTATCCTGTGCAAGCTTCTTCATCTCCCAGTACCCACTGCAACCTACATCCTTCTGAATCTGTTTAGTGTATTCATCTCTTGGTCTCCCTATACGATTTTTTCCCTCCGCGCTTCCCTCCAACACTAAATTGGTGATCCCTTGATGCCTCAGGATATGTCCTACCAATCGATCCCTTCTTCTAGTCAAAATGTGCGACAAATTTCTCTTCTCCCCAATTCTATTCAATACCGCCTCATTAGTTATGTGATCTACCCATCTAATCTTCAGCATCCTTCTGTAGCACCACATTTCTAAAGCTTCTGTTCTCTTTTTGTCTAAACTAAGCGCCTTAAGGAGGAATATTCCACGATGCCCCACAGCAAATTCTGCACTTTTTCAACCTAAATTGGCCAGAAAAAAAGATGCTTTACTTATTCAAGGTCCCTAATATTAAAATCGCTTAATGTATACATCCAGATCTGCTGCAAATTTGATCTTGTATGCTTCCTGCTCTACTACATAGCCACAATAATTAGCTAACCTTCTAGATGATCCACGTATAATGGCCATTAGCGTATATACAAGACGTAGAGCTGGCCAGTGTTAGCGGCCAGTGTTAGAGGCTTCCCAATTTTCTCCCATATCTCTCACATATCTCTGAAGTGCTAGGCACACATGCGAAATACGAGTAACCGAAGACAGACACGTACAAGAAAGGGTAGCAAGAATTTTCACAAATTTTCTTGCATCACAGGACAGCCTCACGGAAATCTTGAAAAACAGTAATTGGCTTTCACCTAGAGATAGACGCAAATTATCCAGCGAAAGCCATCCCACGAAGTTTCAAGAACTAGTAGCAAGTGAAGATTCTAGGAATACACTTCGTCCCCCTATGTAAAGCTCCCGTACGACCCGCGAAGAATATATTAGACTAATCACTGCGGGCACAAGGGCATTTAAAAAGTAATTTTTCCCGCATTCCATATTCGTATGGAACGTGAAAAAATATAAATGTTAAATACCCTCTTTCACTCACTTCACAGCAGTATGCAGAGTGTGCATATGTAGGTCTAAATGGCTCCTCCGCTAGTAGTGAACCCTTTATGAGTCCTATTTTGTAAGTAGGTTGTTTGTACAGTTTAAATTTGGTTATTTTAGTGTTCTACTAGTTGTACGTGAGTCGAAAGTGGAGGCTTCAGATTAGAACCTGATTGAAAAATAGATTTTATCAGTGGAAGTGAGTCTGCGTGCTAAATTACTAACTTATTATGTTTCACACCTTATTTAGACACTTATTTTAGATACAGTGCTAAAAAGCGGAGACGATTCCATAGAGAACATTAAGAATATAATAGCTGATCTTCAGATTTTTCTTGTTTTTCTTCAAAACGAGCCTTCGCAAATGATCTCACAGTCTTAGTTACAAGTGTAGATGAAACTGCTGGTCAACTTTCCTCCCTCAACAAAATAGCTGCTGAACTTGGGTTGAAGATCGCCATCAACTAGACAGAGAACATCACAAGCATCTGAGATGTACCCGACACAGTCGCAAGAACGAATAATCCCGAATATCAATGGAAACCCGACCTGAAACAACAGCTGCACCAAAACGGAGGAAACATACCATATCGTTAAGAACATTTGGTCTAAATCCTTTTCCCTCATCCTAAAAGTGCAGCGCTACAGTACCGTAGTGACACCTTCAGTACCGTGTACTGAGAACGCCTGGACACGGGCAGAAAAGGCAACTGGAAAAACAAGAAGTAAAGGGCAGAAAGTTACTGTAGATAATTATAGGTCCCATAAAAGGTGATCAAACATGACAAGGAACTTCGTCAGTACGTGGGGGGGGGGGGGGGCAATAAAACAGCTATGAGTAAGAGGAAGCTTATCTTTTAAGGACTTCGAGTGCGAGTGGAAAATTGGAGAGTCGCGTCAGGGATCTTCAGCCCGTCACTAGAAGTAAAGCAACTCATTCCAGGCAGACAAAACTAGATAGTAAATTCATGGAGCATATCCACAACTACAAGTACAACACAGAGCGATACAAAATACTTATGACAATGGCTGGAGACTGTCTTAACTCTTCTACGTGACTACTGGTGTGTCCTAGTACAAAAATCCTGATTTTGGGGAAATAATGGTTTATCAAGTTCCGTTTTGTTGAAGTCCCTGAAACCTGTACTAGAGGAAGCGAAGAGTGAACAGCATCATCGTGCTCATATTAACAGTCTTCCAGCCTCGGCATATGTTATAGTCTAATACAGAATAGTGCAGTAATTGTTTACATAGTTTTCGACTTGTGAAGGGCGTTACCACTTGTCACACAATGGACTCGCTGCATTCGTCACAGATCAAACGACCACATCCAGAAAGCGTTTCTAACACAGTCGGAGATGTAACAAGCAAAGCCATATCGTTCATTCCATATACGAGAAACATGAACTGGACCTTAACTAAATGCAAATTATAAACAGCTTTCAGTCCCATTCAAAATTCGCAGGTTCAACTTGGTTATACCGAAGATGACTATGGAATAAACGGTATGTAAATAATGCCTTAGGAGTGTAACTGGATTTATCTTACACAGAAACGTTGACTCCAGAACGTTGAAATATTGTTGTTTTGAACACCAATGATTTTTGTAGCCACCTAAAATGGTTACTATCGGATGCCTTTGTACATTTGTAAAAAAATAGTAACACTTCCTTCAGAAATAATATATAGAAAAACTGAATTCTGAAAGAGGATTCTGAGGTTCTCGTGTAACATAATCTTCAGCCACAACATCGAAGTTACGTCGTCTAGCAGCCTGACGTTTACTTAGCCCACGGGGTTCGCCTAAATGGCAGGCTACCTGCAGCAGCTTCTGACGTTACGCGTTGTCAGTAGTTTCCGTCCTCCTGCGGTATCTAGCGCTAGTAGAAAGATTTTACACAGAAATGCTATGTACCCGTATAAGCGTGATCGAAGCGGAAACGTGGGATGATTAAAAACACATTTTATATGCTGGGGGAATACAACCCTGCAGGCCAATTAAACGTAGCTCTCGAAATGACCGTAGCAGCAAATTGTGCAGCGTTGTTCACCACTGATCGGAATCGTAACGAGCAATATGAAAACTGGAACGGAAAATTTTCCATTATTTCAGCAGCACTTACCTATGAATATGCTTCAGCATTTGAACAAATGATTAGTAGTCAAAATACAAACAGATGAAGAGGAGCAAGCTACTATTTTAAGTGTTCTTTATTCTCTTTTTTCCCTAGATCACTGTTTTGCCTCCCTTTTTTCTGTTTCGCCCATTATCTCTCTTATCACACATTTAATCTTCATCTTTTGCACTGGAGATCTATATAAGGCTCATTCTTCCTCTAAACGATGTTCAGCGAAACTGGTATGCAGTAATCAGAAGCTTGTGGAGATGTCCAGGATATGAGCTGAAAATTATAATGGCCCGGCTTTACCTACCACTGTCTCAGGCAACGATTTAAATACCATTTACGAAAAAACAGTGTCCTCAATTCTATTACCTATATTTTTCCCTAGAAATTGACAATGGCTCTGAAGCAGCTAACTTCTCATCATAATCATAACAAAGTTTTACATGATGTAACATATGAAGTTTTGTCAATTTTCCTTGTATTGTTTAATACGTTGGCTCTGTATCATTTTGCCACTAATAGGTACGAGCATACCTTTACATTCAGGTTTAAATGCAGGTCATTTTATGAAGTAGTTCTCGAAAACAGTGTGGATGACAACACGAAATCCTTGACGGTTTGCTTGATGAATTCATAAAGTAGCATAATTAATAGGACCAAATTAATGTGGAAATCAATAATCAGTATCACTAACTTTTGTTTTTAAATTGGTCAGTCTGTCTGGCTATTCAACTGTTGCGATTTAAACCTTCATAAAGTAGCATAATTAATAGGACCAAATTAATGTGAAAATCAATGATCAGTATCACTAAGTTTTGTTTTTAAATTGGTCAGTCTGTCTGGCTCATCAACTGTTGCGATTTAATCCTCATTTACATGTGGCGCAGTAACGCTTGTGACTGGACGATGATAACGAAAGCAATATCTCAGGTTTTACTTGGTTACTTTTTATCCACTGATCAGTAGTGCCACCGTTGACTTCCAGAGCTGTCTAATAGTTCCATGCTCATTAAGAGTTATTCGATGTGTTTACTCGTTTAATTTATTTCGTTTTCTGTGTATCAAATGAAGTTTTCATTTTCTTGCGCCATGTGGAGTGGCCGCGCTTTCAGAGGTGCCATGTCTCTGATTGCGCGGCCCCTCCCGCCGGAGGTTCGATTCCTCCCTCGGGCATGGGTCATGTGTGTGTGTTGTTTTTAGCGTAAGTTAGTTTAAGTAGCGTGTAAGACTAAGGACCGATGACCTCAGGAGTTTGCTCCCTTAGGAATTCACAGACATTTGAATATTTTGTTGCGTTATTGATGATTAACAATTTCTACCTTTAATTTCTCAAATTTTGAGGGGATTTATAGCCTTTGTTTTCTATACTTACCAGTAATAGGCATTGGCTCGTCTAGAGGTGACATATATTCCAGTGAACTGATCCTCTTGCGTTTGCGGCCTCATGCTGAACCTACTTAGAGGGGAGGGGGCTACTATGCAGCGTATGTTCGGTGGGCATTTCTTTGTTAACTGATAGTATTTATGTACCTGACTCGTAAATATTCGGTATACCCATTCCACTGTCGACCGTGTCGAAAGTTTTCAGCAAGTTCTTCGACGTAACCCTACATTTACTTACGAACCAGTAAGATATGCTTACTTTCCGGCCCAGTCTTTGAGTACAAGTTGAATCATTCGTAATTTTTTAAAATAATTTCTCTACTGAATTTACGGCTTGTGTATGTTGGGCATCTGTCTTCCCTCCTGTAGACATGAAAAACTTACCTGCACCGTAATGTCTGGAACGATTCCTAGGAGTGAATCTGTATCAGACACATTTTCTCGTAATGGTCCTTCTGATTTACTTCCAGTCGTAACAGCTACTGATCTGTGAAAAACTGTTTTGCTTTCGTGTTTGACAACTTTCCTGTTAAAGTGTTACTAATTCAGTATTATTGATTTTCATCTTGTCTTTCGTTCTCTTTCTTTCTCTAAAACGCTTGCCAAGAACTACAACATAATATTTCGCTTTACTCTTCAGTTCACTGTTGTAAGCTGGGAATCACAGTTGCGGAAAGTTCGCTGCTGTTATCTTCTCCGGGTTCATAGTCGTTTTGTTTACTCAATACCTAATCCACAAATGGTTCGCATGGCTCTAAGCACTATGGGACTTAACACCTGAGGTCATTAGTCCCCTAGACCTATATCTACTTAAACCTAACTAACCTAAAGACATCACACCCGTCCATGACCAAGGCAGGATTCGATCCTGCGACCGTCGCAGCAGCGCGGTTCCGGACTGAAGCGCCTAGAACCGCTCGGCCACAGCGGCCGGCACTTAATTCACACAGCTGGTGTAAGCAACTCCACGATATCTAAATTGTGCTGATGAGCACACATGTAGTCTCCCCATGGACTACCGCCTTAATGTCGGTTGGGAAATTTATGCGTCTCAATCATCCACCGAACTATGCCGGTGGGGGACCCTTGCGAAATAGGTTATTAGGATAAAGGAAAGTAGTTCCTCCTAGGGAGATGCCTTCTTAGGAGTAAGTTGGTGACACCCACATGGACGTTTAGCCAAGTCTGACATTTATTCCACTTACTTGTGTCAGACTTCTGTTTTCTTTTTCTGTCTGCCTCTCTTGGTCACCTCCTGTTTTCCTCGACCCCGACAGTATTAGCTTGCGAGGCCCCAGAGTGTAGTCCTATCTCCATGGGGGAGGAAGCCCTCCTCACGGTCAGTGAAGTCAACCTCAAGAGAAAGTGCCGTCTTCCAAGTTCGGTGCTAGCAGATAAGGCTGGTAACGTGTCCATGTAAAAATCTTCATACTCTCAAGTCTCAAAATAAGCGCTGACAAAAACCGATAACCATGGGCGACGACCAGGCAAGTAAAACGTTAAGTTTTACGGAAAAACTAACGCATTGTTGTCATATGGAACGTACAGGGACTGGGGACACAAGAGACCGGGATTTAAAAAAAATACTATGATATCAACATAGCAGTTAGTACAGAAACCAATAAGAAGTTGAAAAGTATCAAATATCTAGAGGTGGTGTAGCATCTGTGCAAAGAGCTTGTAGCGGAGTGGTAGTACTGATAGTCAGAAAATGGGAGGGTAACGCACAGCAGTATGTACTAGTAAACGAAAGGATCATCACAGTAAGACTGAAATTAGATATACGACTCTTGGAAAACGTAGGATCGTATCGCCAGAGGAAGGAAAGAAGGAACAGATCTGTATTACAAAGACTTACAGAAACACCATGTCGTCGTGGCGGTTGAACATAATGCAAGAACAGCTAAAGAGCCCGTCAACCATATATATATATATATATATATGGTTGACGGGCTCTTTGGCTGTTCTTCCAAGTTCGGTGCTAGCAGATAAGGCTGGTAACGTGTCCATGTAAAAATCTTCATACTCTCAAGTCTCAAAATAAGCGCTGACAAAAACCGATAATCATGGGCGACGACCAGGCATATATATACTTTAGCTTCTGGGGTGATAGACACAAGTGTATGGGAGGATAAAAGTGATTACGGATCACTATCTTGCTAATAGCGCCCTTGGTCTGTGGATAGCGTCTTTGATCAGTAAACAAAACGCCCTCGGTCCCAGTCCGAACCAAACCACCGGTTAAATTTTGAAAAAAAACATCAGTAAAGGCGGCCAAAAATTTCTGGCATCGGTAGTCATTCTAACTCAGCCAATGGCCTTGTCAAAGAGGGCGGAAGAGCGAACAAAGGTTCAGGGCACTCTCGGGCCCTTGGGGTGGGAAACTGCCCCTAAAGGCGGAGATCATTCAGGACGAATGAATATGCTAAGCAAATGGATACGGAAGTACTAAGGACCGAAGAGATACTCTAAGGCTATAGATAATGCAACGAGGAATAGCTCAGTGGGCAGTTCAGTTGAAGACGAAGGGACATGTTTAAAAATGGTAGTCACAGATGTTGGAAAGTGAAACATAGTTTCGAAGAAGATAACATCGAAGAAATAATGGGTAACACAAGAAATACTTCCGTTAATCTTGAAAGGTTCAGGGAAAGTCAGGAATCCAGAAATAGAACTCGTTGAGGAATGAAATCAGTAGGAAGTGCAGGGAAGCTAAGATGAAATGGCTGCATGAAAAATGTGAATGAATCGAAAAGGAAATGACTGTCGGAAGCATTGACTCATCATATAGAAAAGTCAAAACAACCTTCGTAGACATTAAAAGCATTAAGAGTGCAATGGGAATTCTCCTGTGAAATGCAGAGGAGATAGCGGATAAGCGGAATGAGTACATTGAACGCCTGTGTGAGGGGAAGACTTTTCTGATGACTTGATAGCAGAAGAAACAAGAGTCTTTATAGAAGAGGTAGGGGATCCACTAATAGAATTTAAAAGACCTTTGGAAGAGTGAAGAAGATAAGCATATAAATAAGAAAATTAACACGTATCAACGTATGTGTCAAATAAAAAGAACAGGGAAGAAAAAAACGAGTAGAGAAACATAAATGAAATTTTATTAAGTCATGGCACTACCCACAGTCCTATACGGAGTACAAAGTTCGACGTCAAGATCAAAACACTTAAGACAACTTGAAACACCAGGACTGAAGTTCCTTGGATCAGTGAAGGGGAAGACAAGAGAAAACAGAATAAGAAATTAAGAAGTAAGAAAGAAGAACTTGAGGTGCAGCAATTGACTAAATCAAATCCAACTGGATTGGGAAGAGCGTGTATTGCGTATGTCACCTCAGAGAACCCATCGATAAGCAACGGAATTTAATTCAATTGGAAAAAAATGTACGTGATGTCAACTACGGCTATCAATTCTTCGTTTGATGTGAACCTTCGTCCACCAAGAATTACTTTTAGTTTTGGGAAGAGATGGAGGTCTGACGGAGCCATATCAAGTGAATAAGACGGATGTGGAAACAGTTCATACCTTTGTTCATGTAATTTTGCCATGCCGACGGCACACGTGTGTGGGTGTGCACTGTATTCACAGAATATGACTTTCTCCCTAGCTAAATCTGACCTTTTTCGAGTATCTTTTGTCGTTATTTGTCCAGGAGGTTAGCATAGTATTCTCCAGTAATTGTTTGCCCAGTGGAGAGATAATCTACAAACAGAATCCCCTTCGCATCTCAGAACACTGATGCCATGACCTTTCCCGCCGAAGGAATCGTCTTTTGCTTTCTTTATTGTTGGAGAATCAGCATGTTTCCATTGTTTGGACTGTTTTTTTTTTTTTTTTTTTTTTGTCTCTGGGATATAGTAGCTCACCCAAGTTTCATCTGTGGTCACAAACTGGCGCCAGCAATCTTGCAGATAATTTTTTCATTTCTAATTCTCCAGTTAAAATGTGATATACCATCTCAAATGACATTCGGCAAGCGTGAGCAATTTCACGAACTTTCAATTGGCGATGCTCCATGACCATTTTGTCCACTTTTGCAATGATTTCAGGAGTAGTGACGCATCTTGGCCGACCACTGCGCGGATTATCTTTTAAGCTCTTGCCCCACCAAATTTAAATTCATTTGCCCACATGACAACACTTGAATATGAACGAGCAGAGTCCCCCAGTGTATTCTGGAAATCGGCATGAATGTCCTTTGCGTTCATACCTTCCTTTACGAAGTACTTAACCACTGCTCGAATCTCGATTTTTTCCATCTTTGCAAGTCACCACGCTGAAAAATCAACAGAGTCACGTCACTGCCACAGCTCACTTCCAAGAGCACTGACGTGGCACGTGTTTACAGGCAACAGACCAATGAATGTCACGTGAACAACTCGTTGCGCTAGCGCTGACCTCTCGTGGTGATTCCGTGAACGTTTCAAACCATGGATATGGGATAGTAAGCAAGTGTATCCAGAGCCGTTTGACATGAAACTTCTATACTATTTGGCCCTTTTCCACTATTATCCTTACAATTAAAATTACCGCATGTCTCTAGGCTCTGACGACTTTCGGTAGAATTGCACATTTAAGACGTGATATTTTTTCTTGTGGTATCAGCCAATGTCACAGATTACTTAAAATTTGCATACAGAAAGATTCTAATGTATCGAGACGTCATATGCTTGCCACAACAAGAAATATGTAGAAATCTCATATACACAACACTCTCTCAGTTAAGTACTTTATTGGAGGCAGGTATCCACTACACAGTAGAACTGTTAGTATATTTGGTCATTAATGTAGCTTTTTCTAGGAGACTTTACTTCCTCTTGTAAAACGCTGTTTTTAGCTATGAAAAGAAGTATGAAAAGCAATTACTGTAGCTTAGTTCAGAGTTCTTCTGTGTTGTGCAAGTTGCATTCAGATAACAAAGTGGATGGATATTTGAATTCTGGGCAACAGGCATTCATACTCTCTAGACGAACCTCTAGCTGTGACAGAACTGTAATATGCACGTCACAATAATTGCACTGTGCCACTAGGATGTCTAATACATCTTCATATCATCGTATATCACACGCCACGTCTGCTCGCCACTGCTGTCGTTTCTGTGCACCACCTATGCTGAGTGACAAACGAGCAGCGTCTAAAAGAGAGTGATGTACGCTACCCACAGTCGTATTAATCACGTTTAAGTGAGTAATGACTCACTGTCAGTGTGAGTTATCTTCTAATATATCCGAAACTGCAGTACCATTTGTAAATATGCAAGAGTTACCTTAACACATGATCATGTGAAATGCTATTTTATTTGGAAATCCTAGACAGTTTAAGTCGTGATAGTTGACATCGGAAATTAGAACGATGTATAGGAATTGCTGTACTGAACAGACAAACAAACATAACTTTATATGGGTCAATGCGATACTGCGTTTCCATTGATATATTTACAATAGTCATCATTTCATAGAACAGTGTTTGGAATTTGTTTCTTGGCAAACTAAAGACACAGCTTTATTCAACACGTACTCTGTCGTTGTCCATATATAAGGCCTTAAGACTGGACAGTGGGTCTCATAGCTGGTTTGGAGCAGTGTGGTAAACCAAAATTTCATTCTACACGCTACCATCAACTCCTCCATGGGCAAGAAAAAACTCATGTGATGTATGTGACTGTAAATGGCTCAAGTTGGCTGTATTGTCAAATCCAAATTCTAGAGGAAGGGAGACCGTGAAAGTATCGTTAAGCAGGATCACCGACAGTAACATATCCATGGGACCAACTATTTATTATCAACAGTTTCTTGGATAACGACAATCAGTTCAAACTTCATAAAATTCATTTTGCTACAAATTATTATGCTCTGATACTAAAACATTGAAGAGTATCAACGTAGTCGAAGTAGCCCACCTGTGGTAACACAGAACACATGAGAGATTGAATTCACGAGTATTCCTGAAATACGAAAGTAATTTGTGTACCAAAAGATTTTGTGAGCCATAAACACACAATTTCGAAGCATTTTTCGAGATAATTCCATTGGCATGCAGGATTACTATAATGATGTCATACAGCGTGAGACGAATAGGTTCAAATGACAATAGCAGCTGACTAGTCACAGCATTCATGAAGTATGTATAGTATACTCATGGGTACCTATCGTGGCCGCACCATATGCTTAGAGTGCCATTTCAACGTCAACACATTATTGCAGACCTTCTCCAGCCGGCTGGTCTGTGATCAACTCACAGTACTGATATGCTGCAGCTCAGCTCCACATTCATCATTCCTTTAACCACTACAAAAGGCCTATAGTGCTCTGGGTGTGGTGTGGGGTAGGATAGGGGTGCAGATGTGTCTTCTCAAGCATACCGGTACACCAGCTGGATGTTGTGCCAGTGTATATGTTTCACTTGGTCTTTTGGTTGTGGAAACATCTTTACACCCACCTCTAGCACAGACGGTTTGACCTCGTCAATAGCCTTGCTGCAGGGGTAACACCAGTTTCCGTCGGATCACCAAAGTTAAGGGCTGTCAGGCTGGGCTAGCACTTGGATGGGTGACCATCCGGACTGCCAGGCGCTGTTGGCAAGTTAGGTGCACTCAGCCCTTTGGGGCAAACTGAGGAGCTACTTGTTTGAAAAGTAGCGGCTCCGGTCTCATAAACTGACATAAGACTGGGAGAGCAGCGTGTTGAACACATGCCCCTCCATATCCGCATCCAGTGACGCCTGCGGGCTAAGGATGACACGACGGCCGTCGGTATCATTGTGCCTTCATGGCCTGTTTGGGCGGAGGTTAGTTTTTAGTTTAGCTGACCTTCTCAGCTGAACAACTCTGCGGGCTCGTATGACTTGTGGTGGGACCTGATACTCTATCATTGATGCAAATAGGGCATGGCCCCAGGTCCCAGGACTGAACCAGTGGGTACATCTACAGTAATGTTTCACAGGTCCCTGTGAGGTCTGAGCAGGGGAACAGGTAGTGCATTTTTTCGCTGCTGAAGCTGGTTCCTATGGTAGACCATCTGCTCTGGTCTGGGTTTGGCATCAAAAAGATGTCACTCTTATGGGTGCGCTGCACTGCATCCACTCAAGTGTTCCACAGAAGTTATGACAACAGGCAAGGGAGACTCCTCCACCACGATGGAGATGCTGTAACAAAGACTGATGCAAAAGGCTGAAGAGTGTAGGCCTTATGCAAATCTTTTCGCTGGGCTATGACAATTGACAGGGTTGGCTTTGTTTGAATCAAAGATGTTGATGACATACAGGGAACTTTCTTATACCATAGATTATTGTTAACCTCTCCTTTTTGAGTTGAGAGTAGCGCATCTGAGTTGCTGATAACCTGAAAGCAATTGGATGTACCGCATGGCAGTGCAGCATAGCACTAACACCACATATAGATTCATCAGTAGCTAACAGCTACTTGGAAAAATGAATGAGTCAATGCTGTCTTGTGAAATAATTTATTTAGTAAGTAAAATATTTTATATAGCAGTGCTGTATAATGCATTTTTCTGAATATGTATATGCTGTTGACAGTCCCCTGAAAGAGTGGTTGAGCTAAATTTCAGTCACATTTCTGGGGTGGAGCTGTCAGGTAAGGACTGCTCCTTTGAGAGAGGTTTTTTTTGTTTTGTTTTGTTTAATGAGGTCATTATGCTGCAATATTAAACATTCTACTGCAATGGGAAGGTAACAACGACAGTTGTCTGCAGCTGCTAGATTCAGTCATTACAGAAAAGTCGTCCAGATTCAACAGCTGAGGAACGAAAATGCATAATAATTTACTTGTCAGTGAAGAACAAATCACACTCGCCTCAACTTAAACAAGTGTAATATTTCTGTTGGAGTGTGACAGGTAACACTCCTAGTGGGCGTGAGACGTTCTGAATTGAAAGTAAAAACACTTCACTCTTTCCGACTACAAGTTGGAATGAAGAAGTTTGTTGTGTGGACCTACAGACCATGGACTTCGCTACAGTGGGGTGGCTTACACGCATCAGCAATATGAATAGTTGCGGCCACTTTTGAGAGGTATCCATAGAGAGATCAGATTAATGTATAGTTTCTGAAGTTGGCAGCGGTAATCATCTGGCTGACTGAACGGTAAGAACTTAAAACGTCACCAAACATGACCTTGTTACTATGATACTTTAAACAACCGAGAGTTAGAGGAAATATCAGCCATTATATTTCCTGAGTACATGTACATCTACAGTGTGATTTAATAATGACGATATCCATTCAAGGTAAGAGTCCTCCATTTAGGTCTCCAATTGGCGGCTACTCAGGAGCTCGTTGTCATCATTAAAAACAAATTTGCTGTTCATTGACTCAGAGCGTTAATTTTTTGGAAAAAAAAATTTATAGATCATTCTATCTCAATGGGAAGGGAACAATGACAGTTGTCTGTAGCTACTAGACTCGGTCATTACACCCATAGTGTAAGTAAGCACACCAGATAAAAAGTTTGTAACGCACAGGAGATATCAGGATAGTACCATGTAGCATGGTCCCTAGCTTTGATAACTGCCTCTATTTGTTGAGAAGAACCCTGACGTTTCTTCAAGTATGCCATGTCCGATCAGGCTACTCACTCTCGATCAGGCACTGTAGAAGTATCACCTTGTGGAAATATTGTTTGCTTTATTTTATCTCTTGTTTTGAATAACCCCATATCTTTTCTCTGGAATTAAGACTGGATTATTAGTGGAGCAGTCAAGATGCGATTGGCTATCTGAATATTATTAAAACCAGGAACAAATGCATCCAACCCTGCGAACATGGTTGTAACCATCGTGGAAGATAGGGTGTGGAACAACACACCCATCATGGAGATATGGAAGAAACTGCCAATGATGATTTAAATATTCTGAAATATAATGACATAACTATTATTAAGAATATATATCAAATATCTCTGAACAGATGAAAATAGTTAATGCTAATATATATTTTTCACCAGCTTATTATTCAGAGGGAGCTCTTTCTGCCATTGTTTATCGGAGCCAAATTGAAAGTTTTTATTTTGGTGAATAACAAACGTTATTCCATCATGTTTTGGACGTGGAACCAGGACATCGACACACTCCCTTGAGATATTTCAGCTGCAAAGCTTACAACCATCTCTAAAATGATTTCTAATCGTCCAATGCTGCATGTTTATCCGCTGATGAGCCAAAACCACTTGACGTAAAGCTGTACTGCAGGGAAAATAGTGCATGAGTCATGGATAACACAGCAGGCTTGATAGTGTCAGTCATAGTTAAGACTTACATACCACAGACATAAGTTTGTAAGTAGGCTGTTTATGTGTTTGTATGTTGGTTGCGCTATGTAGCATTCTGCATTAATAACTCTGACAGCACTGTGTGAACTCTGTCAGGGACTCTGCGGCTGGTCAGCCCAGCAGTTGGAGGTGAACAGCCAGCAATGATGGAATTTGGGAGCGAGTAGTCAGCAGTGATGGAGGTTAGAGGTTAATAATTAGCAGTGTTGTAGGTTTGCAGTGTTAGCGCGAGTGGATGGTCTGAATGTGTATCCATCACAGAAATTTATTACTCATGATTATATAATTTTTTGAACTGGTAGTTACTTAATTAAGGTAAAATCCGCTACATACATTGTTTGCTCTGCAACAAATCTTTCCTTTGCTAACCACATGCCTTCAGTAGTTAGAATCTCTTATTTAGCTGGCAGTATGGGCGCTGCATTGCTGTAGTTTGTGTAATGAAGGTTTTCTGTGAGGTAAGTGACTTATGATATGTATGGGTTACTATTAGGATTTCTTCTTTTTCAGGGCCATTCTTTTGTTTTAATTATTTGTAGTCAGGTTATCTTTTTTTTTTTTTTGAGCAGTCAGATTGCATTGTGCTAGACTATTGTGGGTCAGTGTTGATACGATAAAATAGCAAAATTTCAGTCAGCAGTTTAAGTAAAAACTTAATAAAGAAGTTTCATCTTGTCAGTTATTTCAGTCCACATAAGTAAAAATATAATTATGAAGTTTCACCTGGCGACCCTGCCAGGATACCTCACTGGAGTCTTCTGATTTTTTGTAGTTTGAATAATTAGTGCATGATTAGAAATTAGTCATTGTTTATTGCTAGTATGTAATTGTATATAGAGAATTTTCTTTGTAGATGTAGTTTCTTATTGTTGTATTGTATTGTATGAGCAAAGCAATTGTGACATACATGTGAATTTGCACCAAGTATTTTGCAGTCACTTTTGCAACTACTTAGATATATATTATTTTCAGTGCTATTTCAATGTGTCTTCTTACTTTTTGCTTTTCAATTGTGTTTTTTCTGTGTTATCATGTGAAATAGTGTGATAAACATGGTGTGTGAAAAGTGTAACACTAGGCTTCAAAGCAAATTGAGAAATGATAGTGACAATGAGTATAGCTTGTCAGCACCACCTTGTAGTGAAGCGGCAAATGTCCAAAATAATTTAGTAACTGTGCACAAGGACATGGACCAGAAAAAATAATGGTGTAGGTAGTGAAATAATTAGTGAACAGGGAAGTATTGTCGATCGAACGGTCGGTAACATTAGTGTATTCCAACCTCTGGAGCAGGTCGTGGGTTTGGAGTGAATTGTTGGGTATGTGCAGTCGGGCGTGCTGAGGCAGTCGTTGGTAGCGCACCTCTGCTGATAGCCGTAGCGATCGGATGAACAATACTCCTAAGCATCGCAAGATGCCCACCATCGTAAACGGACGGTGCACAGCGTCCAGCCCTCGTCCGATGTACATTATCTTGGTTTTATTCATGTTGACCCTGCTACCCGCCCGCTACTCCGTACGTAGTAAGAAGTGCAACCACCTTACGTACTTGGTTCTCCGACCGGACGAGTATCATCAAATCGTCGGCGTATGCACGACACGTGAAGGAACTCGCATGGAGTCGGACGCCTCTAAGAGTCCGTCTAAGAGTCTGCATAAATGGTTCGAGCGCTATTGCAAACAGCATTACCGACAAGGGATATCCTTGCATAACTGAGCTGCCAACAGGAATCGTTACTACATCCCTGCCATTGACTCTCACCGTCGAAGGAGCGCCGCGAAGAAGACGCATAAGGACGGTAATAAAATCCTGAGAAGTCGCCATGTGTCGCATGGTCGAGTCAAGAGAATCATGGTTGATCCTGTCAAAGGCACGATCTTAATCCACTGATACGAATGCCGCGCTCATACGACAAGCTTCCGTCAGGGAAATTATGTCACGGTATTCGCCTAGGATAGAATGGATGTTGCTCCAAACCCCTAGACATGCCCGGTCCGGTGGTAATGTCTTGGATATTACTGTCTTGAGCCTTGCCGCCAACATTCGCGCAAAGAACTTATAGTCAATATTGAGCATTGTGAGCGGTCGAATTTGACGGTAGCTGACACTCACTGCCGATTTCGGTATTGGTATAAGCAGTTCCGTTATGAACTGCAATGCTACGTCCGCGTCAGGGCTCAATAACTCATTATACATCAACACCAATTGGGGCATCATTAAATCCGCAGATTCGCAGTAAAATTCGAGTGTCAACCCATCTGGACCAGGGGATTTATGCACCGCACCCTTCGTGAGAGCCCTCCATATGTCATCTTCCGTTAGAAGTTCCAATAACGCCACTACATCCGGACCATCCACCTCCGTCTGCATCTCTCGCAAAATTTCTTCTCCTATCCGGTTGTCCGTCGACATCCCAGAGAAAAGGAGGTGGTAAGGCTCCAGAAATGCTGCAGCAATGTCCTGTTGTGACGTCAAGGGCCGACCACCACCATCATGAAGTACTGTCATCAAGTACAGGCGATTACGCGCCTGTCCCTTGGACATATGATGCATGCTAATACGTTCTCCATCGACGTTGCCGAAGCACCGAGCGCGGATCTAAAGTCCCTCCAGTCGACGTCTCGCGATCAATAAAATGCAGGTCTGAATGCGATGGATTTCTGCTTGACGCTCGGGCGACGGGGCCCTGGAGGACAGGTCACGGAGCACCATGTAGTAATAATCAAGTGTAACTCGGAGCCATTTCGCTTTTTCCTTGCCATACGTTATGAGATCTCTTCGTATCGCCGGTTTTGCACATTGCAGCCACCATGAACGAACTGTACGGTGCATCGGCAGACGGCAAGTGCATGTCTACCATGTTTCTTGGATGCACTGGCGACATTCGGGATCCACCAATAAGGATGAACTAAGTTTCCACGAACTACGACTCCGCCTGACCCGCTGCTGTGGGAAGGTTAACGTGCATAAATATGCAAGGTGATCCGTAAAAGTTGTGGGCCAACGTTCAGCAGTCAACACGTCATCTCTTAATCCATCAGAAACATAAATCCGATCCATCCTGCTCGCCGAGTGGCTAGTAAATAAAGTGTAGCCCTCTCGCTGCCCATGGATATTTTCCCACGTGCCGGCCGGAGTGGCCGAGCGGTTCTAGGCGCTACAGTCTGGAACCGGGAGACCGCTACGGTCGCAGGTTCGAATCCTGCCTCGGGCATGGATGTGTGTGACGTCCTTAGGTTAGTTAGGTTTAAGTAGTTCTAAGTCCTAGGGGACTGATAACCTCAGAAGTTAAGTCCGATAGTGCTCAGAGCCATTTTCTTTTCCCGCATGTCCATTATTGCTATGTCCCTGCAGGTCGTGTGCAATGCGTAGCAGGAGCTGAAATTAGGAGTCTAATGCTTCGGTGTGAGAACACAGTTAAAATCCCCTCCTACCAGGATATGGTCATATCTCTCAGGGTATAGGAGCGCAATCTCCTCCGAGTAGAATAGTGCTGGCGCCCGTCGAGTGTCAGACCCGGAATGTGCATAGATGTTGACAATACGATTGCTGTTCACGATCATCGCCAAACTCCGACCCGAAGGTAGATAATCGAGGTCACACTTCGGTATCCCTTCCCGGACTAATATCGCTGTGCCAAGTCCTCCGTCTGGA
This sequence comes from Schistocerca serialis cubense, assembly GCF_023864345.2. Taxonomy (NCBI): domain Eukaryota; kingdom Metazoa; phylum Arthropoda; class Insecta; order Orthoptera; family Acrididae; genus Schistocerca; species Schistocerca serialis. The sequence continues at coordinate 585,327,126 of NC_064643.1, forward strand.
GTCGGCGCTAGTTAAGTGTTGTAACCACGCGCGTCGGAGATGGCAGCATTTCAGGTTTCCTGCACTAGCAGAATATCCACGTCTATGGTGTATATCATGTCCCGGAAAAGTTGCATCTTTGCAAGCGATTGTGCGGCGTTAATGTTCACTGTTCCACCCTATAAGCTTTGTCCGTTGTTGTTGTCATGCTCGTGTAATGTCATTGTGAACTCCAAGGGCTTTAGTCCACTATGCGTGCTCAGAGGAGTGCCCGACAAAGGCCTGCCCTCCATTGTTTTCGTTCTGTGCTGTGCATCTTATAAGTGAGTCGTCATCAAGTGGGGGCGCAAATTTCTGTATCTCTTCGACTGGTTGTGCCTAGTCGCAGTGGGCATCAGTCCCAGAAGCGTCCTCTCATGCATGTCAATGTGGCTGCCGGGACACTGTCCCTGACTTCTCCGACGGCAATACCGGGTCAGTCGTTGTCAATGAAGAGGGACCGTCTGAAAGGCAGGACATACGGTCACCTACTTAAGGAATCCTGTCAGCTTCTTCTAAAGGCACGTATTCCGTGCCAGACATTTCTTCGGCTTGAATAACTTCCATGTCCCATAGGCTAGGGGAGGACTTGTCACCCGAACTATAGCGACGCTTCTTGCGACGCTTCGCCGATCGCTGTTTGCGCGCCCTGCCATCAGTAACAGTAGGCGACGCCTCACTGTGTACAACGAACGTTTGCTGGTCCTTTGCTGGCGCCACTGTCTCGACCTCTACTTCCAGGCCACGTCCTACAAGTGAGGGTGCGGAAGGTTCCTCCCTCATCTGACGTGACGTGGATCTAGGGGCATTCTCCATGTCATCTCCATGCTCCCCTAACTTGGTCTGCTCTTCCATCACGTCCTTGTCACGCTCCAAACCCGTCAATACCTCAGGCGTGCCACCGACATGTACATCATTCGCAGTTGCATGGGAACTTCTCGCTGTGACGCTTCTCCATGAGGCTGTTGCATGACGCGGCGTTGTATGCACTCCGAGCGGATATGTCCTTCTCCACCATAGCCATAACATGTGCGTGGCTGACCATCGTAAATGACAATAGCTCATCGACCTCCAGTATATAATTAAGAAGGGAGACGTTTGTTAAAGACGATCCGCAACTGTCGGACGTCGTTTAGCACGAGATAGGTGTAGCGTCTTTGATTCGTAATCAAAACGTCTTCAGTCCCGGGTTAGAATCCCGCCGCTGTTAGAATTTTTATTAATAATCAGCATTGGCGGCTGAAGACTTCCGACATATGAAGTCACCCTCATTCCGCCAATGGCCATGTCGAGTGGAGGAGCGGACAGAGGTTCAGGGCATTCTCTTGTCCTAGGGGTGAGAAACTGCCCCTGAAGGAGGAAGAATCAACAATGATCAACGGCATGAGGATGCAGAAGGCAATGGGAACCACTGCATTAAATACACGTAACGTGTATCCACAGGACATGTGGCCTGTAATTGAAGAAGGGTCATGATGATCTCTCCTTTAGCAGAAGATTCCGGAATAGTCCCCCATTCGGATCTCCGGGAGGGGACTTCCAATGGGGAGGTTACCATGAGAAAAAGACTGAATAATGAACGAAATAATAACATTCTACGAGTCGAGGCGTGGAATGTCAGAAGCTTGAGTGTGGTAGGGAAACTATAAAATCTGAAAAGGGAGATGCAAAGGCTCAATCTAGATATAGTAGGGGTCAGTGAAGTGAAGTGGCAAGAAGACAAAGATTTCTGGTCAGATGAGTATAAGCTAATATCAACAGCAGCAGAAAATGGTATAATGGAAGTAGGATTCGTTATAAATAGGAAGGTAGGGCAGAAAGTTACTGTGAGCATTTCAGTGACAGGGTTGTTCTGATCAGTATCGACAGCAAAACGACACAAACAACGATAGTTCAGGTATACATGCCGACATCGCAAGATGAAGAGATAGAGAAAGTGTATGAGGATACTGAAGGGGTACTACAGTATGTAAAGGAAGGTGAAAATCTAATAGTCATGGTGGACCGGAATGAAGTTATAGGAGAAGGAGTAGAAGGAAAGGTCAGAGGACAATATGGGCTTGGGATAAGGAATGAGAGAGGAGAAAGATTAATTGAGTTCTGTAATAAACTTCAACTAGTAACAGAGAAGACTCTGTCTAGGAATCACAAGAGGAGGAGGTATACTTGGAAAAGGCCGGGTAACACGGGAAGATTTCAGTTAGACTGCATTATGGTCAGACAGAGATTGAAATCAGATATTGGATTGTAAGGCGTACCCAGGAGCAGATATGGACTCAGATCACAATATCGTAGTGATGAAGAGTAGGCTGAAGTTTAAGACATTTGTCAGGAAGAATCAATACGCAAAGGAGTGGGATACGGAAGTACTAAGGGAGGACGAGACATGCTTGAAATTCTCTAAGGCTATGTTTACAGCAATAAGGAATAGCTCACTAGGAAGTACAGTTGAAGAGAAATGGGCATCCCTCAAAAGGGAGAGTGCTAAGGGAGAGTGCTTAGAAAATGTAGTCCATCAACAAAGGAGGTGGCTTACAAAACACTCGTTCGACCTATACTTGAGTATTGCTCATCAGTGTGGGATCCGTACCAGATCGGTCTGACGGAGGAGATAGAGAAGATCCAAAGAAGAGCGGCGCGTTTCGTCACAGGGTTATTTGGTAACCGTGATAGCGTTACGGAGATGTTTAATAAACTCAAGTGGCAGACTCTGCAAGAGAGGCGCTCTGCATCGCGGTGTAGCTTGCTCGCCAGGTTTCGAGAGGGTGCGTTTCTGGATGAGGTATCGAATATATTGCTTCCCCCTACTTATACCTCCCGAGGAGATCACGAATGTAAAATTAGAGAGATTAGAGCGCGCACGGAGGCTTTCAGACAGTCATTCTTCCCGCGAACCATACGCGACTGGAACAGGAAAGGGAGGTAATGACAGTGGCACGTAAAGTGCCCTCCGCCACACACCGTTGGGTGGCTTGCGGAGTATCAATGTAGATGTAGATGTAGAAGGGCGATAACAAAAGTTGGGAAGGAAAACATAGGTACAAAGAAGGTAACTGCTAAGAAACCATGGGTAACAGGAGAAATACTTTAGTTGAGGAGGAAGTACAAAAATCTTCCAGGAGACTCGAGAATACAGAGAAACAAGTCGCAGCGGAATGAAATAAATAAATGGCTGCATGAAAAACGTGAAGAAATCGAAAAAGAACTGATTGTCGATAGGACTGACTAAGCATATAGGAAAGTAAAAACAACCTTCAGTGACATTAAAAGCAAGGGTGATAACGTTAAGAGTGCAACGGGAATTCCACTGTTAAATGAAGACGAGAGAGCGTATAGGTGGAAAGAATACACTGAAAGCCTCTATGAGGGGGAAGATTTGTCTGATGTGATAGAAGGAGAAACAGGAATCGATTTAGAGGAAATAGGGGACCCGGTATTAGATTTAGAATTTAAAAGAGGTTTGGAGGACTTAAGATCCAATAAGGCAGTAGGGATAGATCACACTCCATTAGAATTTCTAAAATCGTTGGAGGAAGCGGCAACAAAACGATTATTCACATTGGTGTGTGGAGTGTATGAGTCTGGTGACATACCATCTGACTTTCGGAAGAGCATCATCCACACAATTCCGAAGACGGCAAGAGCTGGCAAGTGCGAGAATTATCGCATAATCAGTTTAATAGCTAATGCACCCAAAATTCTGACAAGAATAATACACAGAAGAATGGAAAGGAAAACTGAGAATGCGCTAGATAACAATCAGGCTAGCTTTAGGAAAGGTAATGGCACGAGAGAGGCAATTCTGACGTTGCGGTTAATAATGGAAGCAAGACTAAAGAAAAATCAAGACACATTCATAGGATTTGTCGACCTGGAAAAAGCGAGCGACAACGTAAAATGGTGGAGGATGTGCGAAATTCTCAGAAAAACAGGGGTAAGCTATAGTGAGAGACGGGTCATACACAATGTGTAAAACAGCCAAGAGGGAGTAATAAGAGTGGAAGACAAGGAAAGACTGCTCGTATTAAAGAGGGTGTCAGACAAGGCTTGGTTCAAATGGCTCTGAGCACTATGGGAATTAACATCTGTGGTCATCAGTCCCCTAAAACTTAGAAGTACTTAACCGTAACTAACCTAAGGACATCACACACATCCATGCCCGAGGCAGGATTCGAACCTGCGGCCGTAGCAGTCGTACGGTTCCAGACTGAAGCGCCTAGAACCGCTCGGCCACAGCGGCCGGCTGTCAGACAAGGATGTAGTCTTTCGCCCCTACTGTTCAATATGTACATCGAGGATGCAATGATGGAAATAAAAGAAAGGTTCAGGAGTGCAATTAAAATTCAAGGTGAAAGGATATCAGTGATACGATTCGCTGATGACATTGCTATTCCGAATGAAAGTGAAGAAGAATTACATGATCTTCTGAATGGAATGGACAGTCTAATGAGTATAGAGTATGGATTGAGAGTAAATGGAAGAAAGGCGAAGGTAATGAGAAGTAGTAGAAATGAGAACAGGGAGAAACGTTAGATCAGGTTCGATGGTTACGAAGTAGATGAAGTTAAGGAATTCTGCTACCTAGACAGTAAAATAACGAGTGACGGACGGAGCAAGGAGGACATCAAAAGCAGACCATTAATGACAAAAAGGGAATTCCTGGCCAAGAGAAGTCTACTCTATCAAACATCAGCTTTAATTTGAGGACGAAATTTCTGAGAATGTACTTTTGGAGTGCAGCATTGTATGGTAGTGAAATATGGACCGTGGGAAAACCGGAAAAGAAGGGAATCTAATTATTTGAGATGTGGTGCTACAGACGCGTGTTGAAAGTTAGATGGACTGATAAGATAAGGAATGAGGAGGTACTGTGCACAATCGGAGAGATGAGGAATATGTGGAAAGCACTGATAAGGGGAAGAGACAGATGATAGGACTTCTGTTAAGACATGAGCGAATGACTTCCTTGGTAATAGAGGGTTCTGTAGAAGGCAAAAACTGTAGAGGAAGACAGAGATTGGAGTACATCCAGCAAATAATAAAGGATGTAGGTTGCAAATTCTACTCTGAGATGAAAAGGTTAGCACAGGAGAGGAATTAGTGGCAGGCCGCATAAAACTAGTCAGAAGACTGATGACCTAGAAAAAAAGGTGCTAAAACCCGCCCAGCGTTCAGGCGTATGACTGAGTACCGTTCCATATGGTCGCAGCGATTCAATAACCATCGTTTCTGGTACCTCAAACCGCTATTCAAAGATCGGAATGACTCCCACACCCAAGCCTTCAAGGAGCTACTGTTACATCGCTGATATGGCCATCAGCGTGTCGAAATTTAAATCCTCTTAACGCAGCGGCGAGAGTTGTTTCACACGCAGCTTCATCGGTCATCTTGACGTATAATACATTGTACTGCTTACAGGGGATAGGTGTATTCCAGTTACATCGCTGATATGGCCATCAGAGTGTCGAAATTTAAATCCTCTTAACGCAGCGGCGAGAGTTGTTTCACACGCAGCTTCATCGGTCATCTTGACGTATAATACATTGTACTGCTTACAGGGGATAGGTGTATTCCAGTTAGGTCTGTAGCAGGTAAACGAACTTCTTCCTTTAAAAAACGCTCTATTTCGAAAGCCTTGGGTCCGGCATATTCTTTGTCAAACGTAAATTGGAGCGCAGTCTTTCTAAATCTTTGTGCCATGGCGATCTAGTCCGACAACAACACGCGCGAGTACCGGCCCTGTAAACACTTCCTCGTCGACGCGCGCCCGCGGTTGAGACAACAGGTCTGTGCGGCGCCACCGCGTAAAGCAGTTGCTGTTTTAGGCTGCACTTTATTTCAATTCTTGTTCTTGGACAGTTCACTGTTTCTCTCTTTCTTTTTCTGAACAGTTCAGTGCATGTTCTTCCTGTTTTCATGCTTGATCTGTGTTCAGTTTTTGACGGGCCACGCACGAGTCCATCTTACCACTAAATCTGAGTGGGGTGTGATAGGGAGTTCCCTTGTCAGTTTTAGATAGTGTGACAACTCTCCTCGCGGATGTCTTCCCTGTACCGGAAATCTCGAGCCAGTCAACCTACGTGGCGGTGAACTCCATTTCATGTAGTACTTCCGTAACGTTTTCGTGAGGTACAGTCCGCGGAATGCCCTTGATAACAGCCTCCACTCATCTCGGTTTCACAGACGGAAGTGTACAGCTGGGAATACCCTCGGTGCCTACATACTACATGACTTTGACATAGGCCTAGCTGTGTGGCCGAGCGGTTCTAGGCGCTTCAGTCCGGAACCGCGCGACTTCTACGGTCGCAGGTTCGAATCCTGCCTCGGGCATGGATGTGTGTGATGTCCTTAGGTTAGTTAGGTTTAAGTAGTTCTAAGTTCCAGGGGACTGATGACCTCAGATGTTAAGTCGCATAGTGCTCAGAGCCATTTGAACCATTTTTGAACTTTGACATACTCGACAGTATTCTGGAGCGTGAGCCTTAGCTTGTGGCCGCCAGTCTGCTTAGCCGTGACAGATCCAGCAAGGCTCTCCTTCAGACAGTCACTTACCAGCTTATATTTCTCCCTGTACTGCAGCAGGACAGGAGGAATCTGCTGTTTCTGTTGCTGCGGATGTTGCTGCTACTGCTGCTGCTGTTGCTATTGGTTCGGTGTTGCAGGATCATCATCTCGCAGTGCTGCAAAGAGCCTGCAGTCGGTAGTACAGGCGGCGTAAGAGCCGCTGTTGCCTTAGCAAGCCTATTTTGCCTTTCCTTCGGCAGCATGAAGAATCCCCTCTCGCCGGCGCCGGTGACATGAGATGCGTCACTCCTCTTTGAGTCGATCGCAAGCGTTTCGACATCGATGTCCTCTTCTTAATTGGCAAGCCGAATCAGTAATTCTTTCGTAGTCTGGTTTTATGTGCCTTGTCGTCGCAGATGGAGCAACCTTTGGGGCCGCCGATGTAGGAAACCCGGCCTGACGGCAGTCGACCGACTATTGCGTGGTCGAGGCAACTCCCTTGGCCGCGCGCCTAAACAACGCACCCTCTCGCTCCGACATACAGCTCTCCACTGGGCGAGCTAACTCAACTGGAGCAACTAACTAACTGACTACTGCCATGTGGCAACGAGCCAACCAAATATACAGTCCCTCCAACGAACTTGTCCCGTCACACTAAGCAGCTTGTACGTCACGTTTCGCGAGCGCTGGGCTCCGTGAAGGGCCAACGGAAAATCAGTATTTCATTCGAAAGGTACCCGCTGAAGGTCTTAATTTTGTAGTGTGTCATCAATAATCTGCATGCATTTAAAAACGAGGTCAAGAACTATGAAACTCGTCTGAAATACACTACTGCCCATTAAAATTCCTACACCACGAAGATGACGTGCTACAGACGCGAAATGTAACCGACAGGAAGAAGATTCTGTGATATGCAAATGATCAGCTTTTCAGAGCATTCACACAAGGTTGGCACCCGAGGCGACACCTACAACGTGGTAACATGAGGAAAGTTTTCAATCGACTTCTCATACACAAGCAGCAGTTGACCGCCGTTGCCTGGTGAAACGTTGTTGTGATGCCTCGTGTAAGGAGGAGAAAAACGTACCATCACGTTCCCGACTTTGATAAAGGTCGGATTGTAGCTTATCGCGATTGCTGTTTATCGTATCGCGACATTGCTGCTCGCATTGGTCGAGATCCAATGACTGTTAGCAGAGTATGGAACAGGTGGGTTCAAGAGGGTAATACAGAACGCCGTGCTGGATCCCAACGGCCTCGTATCACTAGCAGTCGAGATGACAGGCATCTTATCCGCATGGCTGTAACGGATCGTGCAGCCACGTCTCGATCCCTGAGTTAACAGATGGGGACGTTTGCAAGACAACAACCATGTGCACGAACAGTTTGACGACGTTTGCAGCAGCATGGACTATCAGCTCGGAGACCATGGCAACGGCTACCCTTGACGCTGCATCAAAGACAGGAGCGCCTGCGATGGTGTACTCGACGATGAACCTGGGTCCACGAATGGCAAAACGTCATTTTTTTTCGGAGGAATCCGGGTTCTGTTTACAGCATCGTGATGGTCGCATCCGTGTTTGGAGACATCGCGGTGAACGCTCATTGAGAGCGTGTGTTCGTCATCGCCGTACTGGCGTATCACCCGGCGTGATGGTATGGGGTGCCATTGGTTACACGTCTCGGTCACCTCTTGTTCACACTGACGGCACTTTGAACAGTGGATGTTACATTTCAGATGTGTTACGACCCACGGCTCTGCCCTTCACTCGGCTCCTGCGAAACCCTACACTTCAGCAGGATAATGCACGACCGCATGTTGCAGGTCCTGTACGGGCTTTTCTGGATACAGAAAATGTTCGATTGCTGCCCTGGCCAGCACATTTTCAAGATCTCTCACCAACTGAAAACGTCTGGTCAATGGTGGCCGAGCAACTGGCTCGTCCCAATACGCCATTTATTACTCTTTTCGAACTGTGGAATCGTGTTGAAGCTGCATGGGTAGCTGTACCTGTACACGCCATTCCAGCTCTGTTTGACTCAATGTCCAGGCTTATCAAGGCCGTTATTACGGCCTGAGGTGGTTTTTCTGGGTACTGATTTCTCAGGATCTAACCACCAAATTGCGTGAAAATGTAATCTCATGTCAGTTCTAGTATAATATATTTGTCCAATGAATACCCGTTTTTCATCTGCATTTCTTCTTGGTGTAGCAATTTTAATGGCCACTAGTGTAGTTATCCAGTCCCAGCTGGAGTCGGCTGCTGTGACCTGAAAGTCACGTGCTGTGACGTAGGCGCCACGGCCTGTCTTTCTCGTGGACCTCGTGTGGCCACGAGCGACGTGCCTGCATTCTGACACGCTAGATGTCATTGTTGCGTGTCATTTTACATAACTTCAGAGAAGTATTATTTATATCAAAATAATCAGCTATCCGTTGCGACCCGTCAGGTTAGCCGGGAGCGCTAATGCGCGGTTTCCTGGACTCGGAGAGGCGCGCTGGCCCCGGATGGAATCCGCCCGGCGGATTAAGGACGAGGGCCGGTGTGCCGACCAGCCTCTATGTGGTTTTTAGGTGGTTTTCCACATCCCCCTAGGTGAATACCGGGCTGGTGCCCACGTCCCGCCTCAGTTACACGACTGGCAGACATTTGCAACACGTTCGCACTGTTTCATGATTTACACTAGACGCAGACAGCTGGGGTACACTGATTCAGTTCCGGGAAGTATGGGGTGGCGGCAGGAAGGGTATCCGGCCACCCCTTCGAATTAACCATGCCACATCTAATTGTAACAGTGCCGACCCTGCATAGAGCGGGACATGGGCTCAAGCGATAGGAATCAGCTATCTGTTGTGTAAAAGACGTTATATTTCCTTTACCGGTTTTACTACTCTCCCCGTTAACTTGAAGTTAAATTATTAGGGCTGAATAATATCTAGTTACTTGAATGGAGTGTTTTGGGCGAGATAAGTCGCTTTCCCAGTGTTTGAAACAGGTGTCTCTCACACGCCCAAGTATAAATTTAATTCCTGTTTTGAGTTCTCAAGTCTACAAAACAATGTGAAAGCATTTACAGCTCGTAGTCATACTCTGCCTGCCTCTTGATGTCGAAGTCCGGAGCGGGAATAAAATTTCCGTGGCTCTGCAGAAGTTCAAAATGGTTCAAATGGCTCTGAGCACTATGGGACTCAACATCGTAGGTCATAAGTCCCCTAGAACTTAGAACTACTTAAACCTAACTAACCTAAGGACATCACACACACCCATGCCCGAGGCAGGATTCGAACCTGCGACCATAGCAGTCCCGCGGTTCCGGACTGCAGCGCCAGAACCGCTAGACCACCGCGGCCGGCTCTGCAGAAGTCTGGCGATCGTCGATCCTGGAAATTCGTAAAATAGTCAGTGGCCGTGGGGAAGCCACCTTCAGCGCTGTGACGTACTCACTCTGCAGCATGGGAATTCGTGTCCAGTTTGTGTATTAGTTTCGATAAAAGTCCAGAAATTAATCTCTCAAAATAGAGACTAAACGACCATGGTGCAGGCTTTGCTGATATCCCAGGATACAAAGTTCCCTACGAATTACGACACATCTAGTCATAGACAAGGGAGAAGCTAAAATAGTCAATGAATTAAACGTACCTTTTCCAGGCATGAAACTATGTTTTTCCATAAATGATCTTCGTAGCTACATTTCAGGATACATCACCCTCGTGTATGAGATGAAATGTTATCATAATTAATGAAATTACGTTTCATATTCAAAATGGCAGCTTTCAAGAAAGCCGCTAATTACAATTCCACTGTGGTAATAGTCTCCGAAGTTGCTAAATCAGAAGTAAGGCAGTGCATAGTACACGTAATATTCCACATTGTATCCACAGAGTTTTTCTATATCACGAGGCAGAGGTAATCTCTATCTTCGATCCATACAGAGCACTTAATCCAGAACGTTATAACCATATCATTATTTGCGAGTATCAACAATAAGATGTATTCAGCATACTGTTATGGTGATGTGGTTCACAGTTCCTGTACCAAAGTAGTATAAAGAAGTCAAACGCGTTCACACATCATTTCAGAATTGGAACTAATCAGCTAATTATTTATAGCGAATAGGGTCGTGTAATGACACTGTTATCTACTTCATATTCCGCTTTGTCTTGCTTGTCCATTATGTCAGGAGAAGTTATCATACACAAGAATACTCGAAAAATTTCGTCGGATGGTGGACTAGTTTGCACGCCCATTGGCAGACAGGGTTTTATTACATTCCAGATCCTGGTTAATGGCGTTTCTTTGCGGACTGAAATACAGAAATTTTGCCACGATTTTCTTTTTTTCTACTTGTATATTTTCTTGGCTACAGCTTGTGTTTTCTTAAGGGCAAGAAAGTTTGTATCATTAGAGAAATTTTCGTATTTCCTTAGTGCCTCCCTGCGTTCCTTGAGGACCGTGTCACATTCCTTGATGGCCAATGAGTAGTCCGCTTACATCCATTTAGAGTTACTGAAACTTCCGATGATTCTCTAATAAGCGACGTCGTGACCCATAGTTTCTTTTGGGATTCTCAGTTTCGAGTATCGATTCCAGTTTGTCTTCCAGTAGCGTTTCGTATAGGTTCCAGTTGGCTTTGTTTGTCATCCATTTCCGGGTGACTGCGTGTTTGACAATCTCCCTCGGCTGTGCGTTTAGTAGGATTTGAGTTGGGAAGTGATCCAGACCCAAAGTATCAGGTATCACTTCTCATGTTGTTCCAATAAACAGGTCAGGGGATGCTGTGCTGAAGTCCATTGCCGTCTGGGCTATATTTTGCTCATACTATTCGTGAAGACGAGTCATCGTTTAGTGCAATAAGCCTTGCCGAATTTAGTGCGGCCACTAGTATTTTTGGCGACGTGTTGGCATTTCTGCAGCCTCACGGTGCCCTGTGGCCGCAAAAGTAAAAGACTAAGGAAGGGGTTTTCAGAGCGAGGCAATGATTGTTGTTAACTGTTGTTTTGGAAAGTCCGTCATTACCTGCTGGTATGCTGAGACCAAATTCTGATGGACGTTCTTTATTCGCAGCTGGATGAACCCCATTCGGAAGGGATAATGCAGAGTGCTAGTATTGACAACGGAAAAGTGGGTATCTTGTTTCACCAACAACGCTGTACTGCCGCAGCCATCATCTCTATCTTCTCTAATGACAGAGTAACCCGGAAGTGTGGGCGGTTCGTTCGTTTTTAACCATGTTTCAGTGACAGCACAAATGTCTGTTCGAGTTTCGAGCAAAAAATGTCGAAGGCTGTCTTTGCTTGCCTTGAGCGATATTGCGTTCCATTGGATGATTTTATATGCCATTTTGTGGTGTAAGGAATGAGGTCAATATATTTTGGATAGGCATCCGGATTGGATCTGTTTTTACTCAACTGGAGTGGGCCTATTAGTAGCCTGCTGGTACAATATAACATTCACCACATCCATATTTATACTTAAAATCTTGTTAACGAAGTAGTTCCTAAATCCACTCTTTTGACTGAGTTTGTGAAATTGTGGTGGGTATGGGTTGGGACCTAATGGAGAATGATGGATGTTAGTACAACTGGCTTCCCTGGACTGTGCTTTGGTGGAGTCCTCTATGTTCTAGTGGGGTAGTGGGGCATGTTGTGTAAGCGGAGGGGTTGTGGCGCCGGTTGTGAATTTACTGTAGCCACCGTTCCTGACGTCTGCAGCACTGTCGTCACATGTGTTAGTTTTTGAAAACCGTGGGTGGCGGTGCTGGTAGGTGCTTTTAGCCGCTGTTAAGTCAGGAGGGGCGGGAATTCTGTGCTCTGTCTCGAAATGTTTAGAGAGGAGTAACAGCCTGTTATCAAACACAGCTGCGGTTTCTCTGAAGCTAACATTGTTGAGAGATATAATTTTGTTAATAATACACTGCGGAGGTTCGAGACAGGGCGCAGTGACCACCGGTACCACGAATACAAGTTGGTTGGTTAGACCGCCCTCAGGCATCACTTCTGTGTGGGCCTGCTCAGTATGCACACCTTGTGTCACTTCTGTACTGCTTCTGCCATGTCCATAGGGCAAACAAATATAGTACTGTTGTTCGAAGGGTACATATAAATCCACTGAGCAGCGAACTTCACAAATATAATCAAACTGTGGAAGCAGTTGTGATCTAAATGTCACAACACAAACTGCAGACAGCTTTGTTACCTTTTGCCCATTCAGGATGTAGTTTTACTAAATCTGCTCAAAGCAACAACTTCGCAGCAACAACTCATTTCCGTTAGTAATCCGTCCCCCGAAAGGGAGGTTTCGATAGTGCTGTTGATGCCTTGTTAATACTGAAGAACCTCGGAATGTAGAGTTCCAGATTTGCTTTGTCTAATAAAGAATGGAGAACCAAGGCGTTTGCAGTTAATCCTGATACCATCTCAATTTTCACATGGTTTCCCCTACCGCCGTAATATTGATTATGTGCTTCGATATTGTCTTGAAGTCCCTCCTAGCAAGTTTTTCCTAGTGCCATACAGTGGAGCCTGCCTATTTCTGTCTCTACTTTCAACAGATAAGATAAAATGTCTTTTGTCTGTAGTTGCGTACAAGTTAGCAGTGCGACTTACATGTTGATGGGTCATGGTTCCTTCTTGAGTGACATCGAGACGTAGCACTTTCTCCATTTTGTCCCGTTGGTCGTATTGTCCTTCGAAATATGTGTGTGTGTGGATTCCTAAGGGACCAAAGTGCTGAGGTCATCAGTCCCTAGACTTACACACTACTTAAATTAAATTATGCTAAGAACGACACGCACACCCATGCCCGAGAGAGGACCTCCGGCGGAAGGGGCCGCGCAGTCCGTGACATGGCGCCTCAAACCGCGCGACCACTCCGCGAGGACTCTTGTCCTACGTGCTATCCCGTTGGCCTTTGTGTGAGGGCTGCAGCTCTCTTGCTACATCTACATCTACGTGGATACTCTGCAAAACACACTTAAGTGCCTGGCAGAGGGTTCATCGAACCACCTTCAGAGTTCTCTGTTATTCCAATTTCGTATAGCGTGCGGAAAGAACGAACACATATGTCTTTCCGTATGAGCTGTGATTTCCCTTATTTTATCATGGTGATCGTTTCTCCCTATGCAGGTATGTGTCAACAACATATTTTCGCATTCGGAGGAGAAAGTAGTTGAATCGACAGATGAAGCATGTTCGCGTGTGTCTGCTTTGTGGGATGCGATGATTTCGTCGCTAGTCATGTAACAGATGGGTGCACGAACTGCTTTAGCATCTATTGCGATACTTTGCTGCTGGTTCTCCGGAGATCGTGGAGCAGGGGGCCTGCTTTAGCCCCCGTCCATGGTGATGATCGCTGAGGAGCAAAAGGTTCAAGATTCGGAAGTGCTTATGGAAGTAGAACAAACGCCGGAACCAATTTTCAGCGTATACCCTGCACGCACTAGCCGGGCAAGAATTATTTACACCGTAGTACGCCAATATTGTCTCTTCCGTTTCCCGAAGCGAACTTGCATAGCTACGATTGGGTAAACATACAACATAGGCAAACATGTCCGATTTATGTGTTTGTTTTCGTCTACATGCAATATCATCCCGAAGACCGTTGTGTAGATACAAAATACGTGTAGCTACCTGAACTACTGTGTTTGTTTAGTCCGTGTGAGGAACGAATACTTTTTCAATACTGCCCTGTTATTACCTGTAGCGTTGTGACGTCCGCAGTGAACTTCAAGCAGTGGGCCGGGCATACCATACGGTTACTGTGCTATAGTTCCTTAGTGCCAGTTGACAGGGTACACGTCATTACTATGGCTCCAAGAGTGGAGATACCCACAGAGAATGTGCTGCAATTGTTGCACTAAGAACAGGAGATGTAACTTTGCCCCAGACTGCGAAACTATCTGGAGTGCCTGTAAGGGGAGTGCAACACACTCTTCACCGCCAGAAGATAAAAGATAGCAACAAGAAGCTACAACGACCAGGATGACCTCGTAACACTAATAAAATTCATGAATAATTCATCAGAATTACTAGTAAAAGATGTAGGTTCAAAACAGCAGCACAGATTTGCACAGAATTGGTAGAAATTAAGAATAAGTCATATCTGTTGCAATGTTAAAAAGGAGACTGATTGATGACGGCTTGAAAGGTCGTGAGGCAGCGGGGAAATCTACTCTCAAGCAGTAAATAGAAAAAAGAGACTCGAAAGGTATAGGAAACATAGCAATATACACGCGAAGAGTGGAAGAAAGTGTTATTCACTGACGAATCGAAATTCGAGATTTTTAGTACCACTAACTGGACATTTCTTCGTCGAGCTGAAGGACAAAGGGTGCCCTGGCCGTGTTTTACGTGAGACAGAATTGGCGACGTTGTGGAAATAAAAGGGTGCATAAACCACAAGCACTACCAACGCAAAATTCAGTGTCATAGAAAACATGTGTATTATGTTTAATAGGGGAAGATTTCGCAATACAACAAGAGAGCGATCCAAAACCTCACTTGGTGTTCTCCAAACAGTATACTGCATCTAAGGAGAAACGGAAGGTACAGAAAGATACGGTCTAGCCCTTCCAAATCCCTGATTATAATTGTATTTAAATGGTCTAGGATAAAGAGGGCGGACGTATCCGGAGAGTTTACATAACAAGCAAGGAATATCTGTGGAATGTCGTTAAGGATGCGTGAAATCATGTAGAGTCACAGGACCTACATAAGCGTTTCGACCGAATGCCTCGAGTTTCTGAGGCAGTCATTAAATCCAAGGGAAGATACTCTGATGAAAATAAAATGCAATTTTTCTATTTATATTATATACGTCTAAGTGTACATAATTATATTGTAAGGTGGGTATAATTTCGCACGTTACAAGCACTGATCCACATAGTTTGCCGTGATCTACAAACACAGTTAGGTGTGATAGGTTGTACATAGCAGATATGAATACAGGGTGTTACAAAAAGGTACGGCCAAACTTTCAGGAAACATTCCTCACACACAAATAAAGAAAAGATGTTATGTGGACATGTGTCCGGAAACGCTTAATTTCCATGTTAGAGCTCATTTTAGTTTCGTCAGTATGTACTCCAACGTGATCAACTTGTAAATTTTCACAATCAACATGTGTGGGCTGACGAGAATCCGCACGCAATTGTGCAATCACGTCATCAACACAGACTTTCTGTGAACGTTTGGGCAGGCATGTTGGTGATGTCTTGAATGGGCCCCATGTTCTTCCACCTACGCTCAATGGAGCACGTTATCATGATTTCATACGGGATACTCTACCTGTGCTGCTAGAACATGTGCCTTTACAAGTACGACGCAACATGTGGTTCATGCACGATGGAGCTCCTGCACATTTCAGTCGAAGTGTTCGTACGCTTCTCAACAACAGATTCGGTGACCGATGGATCGGTAGAGGCGGACCAATTCTATGGCCTCCACGCTCTCCTGACCTCAACCCACTTGACTTTCATTTATGGGGGCATTTGAAAGCTCTTGTCTACGCAACCCCGGTACCAAATGTAGAGACTCTTCGTGCTCGTATTGTGGACGGCTGTGATACAGTACGCCATTCTCTAGGGCTGCATCAGCGCATCAGGGCTTCCATGCGACGGAGGGTGGATGCATGTATCCACGCTAACGGAGGACATTTTGAACATTTCCTGTAACAAAGTGTTTGAAGTCAGGCTGGTACGTTCTGTTGCTGTGTGTTTCCATTCCATGATTAATGTGATTTGAAGAGAAGTAATAAAATGAGCTCTAACACGGAAATTAAGCGTTTCTGGACACATGTCCAAATAACATATTTTCTTTCTTTGTGTGTGAGGAATGTTTGCTGAAAGTTTGGCCGTACCTTTTTGTAACACCCTGTACATAAAGGAGACTGACATTGTCACATACGTCAAGTAAATAGTTGTTAACGCTAATTGCATGAAAGGTGACAAATTATTTTTGTTATAAAAACGGCGTAATGAATGATTGCCTATAATAGTACAGGTTGGAACGCCAGTGGAAATGAAACGGCTGGCGGAACTGAAGCCCTGGGTGGAAGGCCCACACAGGTGCGTTGGTCCTGCTTAAACATAGGAAATAGCAAGACGGACGTCGTAGCACCTAAGCACTGGAGCGCAATAGAGTCAGTCGCGACCGGCCGCTATTGTAGCCCAACCAGATGGATTATACTTCGGAAGCGCTGAATATCTTGGACGCAGGTGAGAGGAACGAAGAAGCGGCACCTCGGAAACCACGCAGGCTGGGTTATTTCCAAGGATTTTTACTCAAAAGCGTACCATTGCGCGAGTATAGGTTTTTCCTCGCAAACTTTCCGCACTGGGCGACAAAAGACTAAAATATGGTTGGTCAGCGTTCGGAAGAATCTGTAGAGAGGGAGAATATTCCATGATTTCGGGAATATGATTTGTTTTCAGAATTACGAGCGTGGGGAACCAAGACTTGCTGGGAAGCCTGCGCTGGAGAGACGCAGCCTTCCGTTTTGAGCTCCCGTGTGTGACGGTCGCTCAGTATCAGTTTCTTGTTGGTACAGGCGGACTTGCTGCCTTTGCTCTCAGGAGAGTTTATAGTAGGAACAGTTAGGAACTGTACTGTTGTGAACCTATACGATTATGGACTTCACCTCTGAGTTAGAGGTCGTCGTTGAGTATACAGCGTTCAGTAATTGAGGGCATTTCCTCTGCCTATACTTACGTTGAGATGTTACCTGAACTCCGTCCTTGTGGTTGGGAGTTCGCGATTCTCTTCTGTAGAAAACAGAGAGGAGAAGACAGTTTAAGAGTCAGAGGACCGCCTTCTGCCGTCATAGTGTTTGAAAGAGTCTATTTGTGGCTGGAATTCTTCCATCGTCACAACTTCGTACGAGAACCATCACTTCGACCCACCGGACCCCGTACATATGGTGATATCGCAAATTGCTTCGGCGTATGAGGGCTATAAAAGCCAAACAGCTGTGATCCCGTTAGTTTATTTCCACTGAGGTTCGATACCACCGTAGATCATCTTTGAAAGTAGTGTCTTCTAGTTTTTGGTACGTAGATGATGTCAGTCATTCCACGTTATTGATATTAGATCGCGCAGTCATAATAAGGGGCAGAGTTGGGCAATTGGTTAGTAATTTCAATTAGGAAATATAACTTCATAATATAAAGGTTTTATTTAATCTCCAACAAAAATAAAAGCAGGAACAACGTTTATCATTTAGTAACATTAGTTGCCTTAATCATTCATTTATGTTTAAGTTGTAATTTATATTTTAAAGACCATTAAGACATCCTAAGATCTGCTTCAGGGGGTAGTCAGACAGAGCCAAATCTTCATTTTAGCGTTTATTATTTTCCGTTGCGCACATTCAGTTTACACCCGCGACGAGTAGCATCTTGGAATGCCTTTGGAGAAATAACGTTTCGTTTGTGTTCATATTTGAAATTTCAGATAACAGCCATGGATTACTGAATTAAGAAGAGGTCCTGTGTTTTCCAAGTCTCACAGAGTTATGTTACGTGACACATCATGAGAAATTACATTCTTCCACAGAACTTTTGCCTGTCAGCGAACTTGATCTTGAGGTACACTGCGTGGTCCACGATTGAGAGTCCACAGGTTCATTGACTGCGAATTACTCGTTTACGGGATGTTACCTCATTAATTTAGAGAAGCACTGTAAACGTATCGCAGCTGAAATCCACGTGATCGTAGCTGACAATTTGCTAACTAAAGCTGCAAAGGAAAATCATCTAGCAATGACAGCAGATGCACCTCAGGTCCAAATGAGAGGTTAGCGACAACTGCCTCACGATTGAAATGGATGAACTGGTTGGAAGACGAAGATAACGAAGAAGACAACAACATATAAAAAGTACTTTTTCTCTGAATATGAAATTGTAAAAAAAAAAGGAAAAACAAAGTTGTTGACACACGTCATTCGCTTCTATTTTGTTTGTGAATGTTGTTCCTTTTGTTAAAATCTTCCTTTGAAGGACGTTCATGAGGAAGACTTAAGCTTTAATGAGGTTATTTTACTGATTATCAACGGAGCGACATAGGTGTGTTCAGCTTGCTCTATCGCGTCAGATTGACACACTCTGTCATTTGCAAGGCACACTCACTCTGACACCTGTTGTAATCGAAATCATGTATTACGATTATTCATGTTACCATATGTCACGTGTGGTGATACATTTTAACGAAGCTGTGTTTTGCCAAGCCAGGTTTGCTGCTACGAATTCGGTGTCTTCCAGTCTTAAAATATACGGTGACAATTATTGAACTATATGAAAAAAGACGTAAATTAGCTACAAACTACAGCGTGCACACACTTGATTCAACATGTAAACGTCATTACAGATATTCGGATTTAGTTTACGACATGATTGCCGATGATGGGGCGCAGACGAATAGCGAAATTCTGCATGACCCGTTGAAGTGTCGGAACATCGGTGCTGTCGATGGCCTTCTGAATGGCTGTTTTCAGCACTGGAATGGTTTTGGCGTTATTGCTGTACACCTTGTCTTTAATACAGCCCCACCAAAAAGGAGACGGACGTGTCCAGATTCAGAGAAAATGGCGGCCAATCGAGGCTCATGCCAGTGGCCTCTGGGTTCACCATAACCAGGTTACCGTCCCCAGAGTGCTGATCCAGAACATCAAACATACTCCTTTTTCGATGGGATCGAGCTCCGTCTTGCGTGAACCACATCTTGTCGAAATAAGGGTGACTTTGGATAATGGGGATGGTTTCATCTTCCAAAACCTTCACCTACGTTTCGGTAGTCACCGTGCCATCAAAGAATATCGCATCGAGAGTTCCCTGACTGGACACTGCGCACTACACAGTCACCCGTTGAGGGTGAAGAGACTTCTCGATCGCGAAATACGGATTCTCGGTCCCCCAAATGCGCCATTGTTGCTTATTGACGAATTCATCCAAATGAAACTGGGCTTCGTCGCTAAACCAAACCATACAGCGCATACTAATGCCCATCACGCCCCGCTGCCAACCGTGCAGTTTGAACGTCCTAACGCAAATCGATTAGAAGTTGTGACGATTTTATTTCATATAGTGCCGTAATTCTCACACTGTACTGTTTGGGGTGCTCAGAAATCTGAGAATGGACGCACGTGTTGAATTTAGTCTCGGATATCCACATGACTTCTGCAGGGAAAGGCAGCTGATAGTGGCAAACACATGGTTCAAGAACCATAAGAGGAGGCTCTACACTTGGAAATCACCAGGGGATAAATATAGAAACCAAATCGATTTTATACTGGTAGAAGAAAGATACAGGAATGGAATCAAGAAGGTGCACACATTACCAGGTGCAGATATTAATAGTGACCACAACTTACTTATGGCAGAAATAGAAATAAGAATGAAAAAACTGAAAAAGGCGACAATGGTGAAGAAATGGGATCTAGAGAAGATAAGGTCCAACAAAGAACAAATTACAGAAATGCTGTCTCGGGACTTTCTAAACATATTACGAGACAAAGAAGCACCTGATAATGCCAACGAGTACTGGAATATGCTGAAAGAAGGAATCATTAAAGCAGGACAGCAAAATATAGGATATGTAAAAGGGAGAAGGTCAAAAAAACCATGGGTCACACAAGAAATGATTTCCAAGATGGAGGAGAGAAGAAAATTGAAAAACAAGAACACTGAAGATGCAAGAAAGATATACCGAAGGTTAAATAACGAACTGCGAAGAGAAACAGACCAGGCCAGGAAAAAATGGCTAAAAGAGGAATGTGATGAAATTGAAGAACTGGACAGGAAAGGAAGATACGACTTACTATACAACAGAGTAAAGACTATGACATGGGAACAAAACAGAGCAGGAAGTGCTACTATGGAAATTTTGAGTAAAGACGAAGAGGTAGTGTATAAAGATCGTGACGATGTCCTCCAGAGATGGGAAGAATATATAAAAGAGCTATATGACACAAATAGCAAACCAGAAACTCTGGAACTTGAATCACACAACAGTGTAAGTGATGAAGAGAAAGGACCGACCATCATAATGGAAGAAGTAAAGTCTGCTATTGCTGCAATGAAAAATGGCAAAGCAGTAGGTACAGATACAATACCGGGAGAAATACTAAAATGCTTGAACCACAATGGAATAAGAGAAATATTGAGGTTATGTAATAAAATATATGACAGTGGTGAATGGCCTGAGGACTTTTTGACAACAGTAATGATTCCATTGCCGAAAAAACAAGGAACCAAGAAATTCAGCGAGCACAGGACAATCAGCCTCATTTCACATGCAGCCAAAGTGATGTTAAGAATAATTAATAAAAGACTTGAAAACGTAATAGAGGAAAATCTCGGCGAGGAGCAGTTTGGCTTTAGACGGAATACGGGCACCAGAGATGCAATAGGGCTCCTACGAATCTTAGGAGAAAGGTTTATTGAAAAAGGAAGAGACCTATATATGTGCTTCATCGATTTAGAAAAGGCATTTGACAATGTGGTTTGGGACAAGCTGGCGACTATTATGAGGGAAAAGAGAGTGGACTGGAAAACCAGAAGACTTATAAACTCATTGTACCTTAATCAAAAAGTTTCAGTTAAAGTGAGAGGAGAAAGTACGAACTGGATCAGACTAGGGAAAGGAGTAAGACAAGGATGCTGTTTATCACCTACTCTTTTCAACGTGTACTTGGAAAATATGATTGACCAATGCTCATTAGATGACAAAGGAGTAGAAATTGGAGGAAGAAGAGTAGGGTGCTTGAGATTTGCTGATGACATGGTCCTTCTAGCCACAGGGGAAAAAGAATTACAGGATTTGGTGGACACCATTGCAACTAACGGAAAAAAATATGGAATGAAAATTAACACAAATAAAACAAAAGTATTGGCAATAGGAGGAAATAAGGAACTAAAAATTGTGCTGAATGGAGAAAAACTAGAACAGGTGCAAAATTTTAAGTATCTTGGAAGCAGGATAGACACCGACTGGAAGTGCACCACAGAAATTAAAACAAGGATAGCAATGGCAAAAGAGGCGTTTTATAAGAAAAGGAGAATCTTCTGCAGCGGTATGGACAGAGAACTCAGAAAGAGACTCATAAAATGTCTTGTATGGAGTGTTCTTCTATATGGCGCTGAAACATGGACTATGAGGAAAAAAGACAGAGAAAGGCTGGAGGCTTTTGAGATCTGGACATGGCGGAAGATGGAAGGAATAAGTTGGATGGACAGAGTAAAAAATGAAGAGGTACTGAGAAGAGTGGGAGAGAAAAGGCAGTTACTAGATGTAATAAAGAGAAGAAAAAGAAACTGGATTGGGCATATATTAAGAAAGAATGACGGACTGATAAAAACAGTTTTAGAAGGTTATGTAGAAGGGAAAAGAAAGCGAGGAAGGAAGAGATTCCAGATACTGGATGACATGATGGACGGTACAACATACAGCAGCCTTAAGAAGGAAGCAATGGATCGCAGAAAATGGAGAGGCAAAGGACCTGCTAATATAGCAGATAACTGATGATGATGATCCACATGAGCTCGTGTATTTATTGTGTCTATCAAAGGTATCATAAAACTACATGACGATTTGGTATGCCGTCAGAAATATATTTTGTGGCACAGCAATTTAACGAAAATACTCCTAGTACATAAATTTGGTTAATATGCCAAAAATATTACAGTCTGGAGGAATTATCTACCACATACAAGTCACTGATATATTAGACATGACAGTCATCAGATAAATGGAATTATACAGAACATACAAAAAAGGAATATAAAATTAGATGAAAACAAAAACGCAACAAACGGTACTTTTGTTGTGAACGTTGTAAGAGCTTTATACAGAAGTTTCGAAATAACAGTTACAGAATCTGATACAGATGGAACTGTAATCACAATACGTAGTGCCTGTATATGGTAGAGGAGAGTGTTGCACCTAGGCGTTAGTGTAACTAGGAATACACAATGTTTTTTGCTCCTTACTTCAATCACATGAAGGAGGACGTGCTAAGGACGGGCATTAGCTGTTGCACCATTTCCTACAGTTTTTATCGCTGTCAGAGGTGGGGCTGTGTTTTATGTTGTTGTTGCTGTGATCTTCAGTCCTGAGACTGGTTTGATGCAGCTCTCCATGCTACTCTATCCTGTGCAAGCTTCTACATCTCCCAGTACTTACAGCAACCTACGTCCTTCTGAATCTGCTTAGTGTATTCATCTCTTGGTCTCCCTCTACGATTTTTACCCTCCACGCTGCCCTACAATGCTAAATTTGTGATCCCTTGATGCCTTAGAACATGCCCTACCAACTAGTCCCTTCTTCTTGTTAAGTTGTGCCACAAACTCCTCTTCTCCCCTATTCTGTTCAATACCTCCTCATTAGTTGCGTGATCTACCCATCTAATCTTCAGCATTCTTCTGTAGCACCACATTTCGAAAGCTTCTATTCTCTTCTTGTCCAAACTATTTATCGTCCATGTATCACTTCCATAAATGGCTACACTCCATACAAATACTTTCAGAAACGACTTCCTGACACTTAAATCTATACTCTATGTTAACAAATTCCTCTTCTTCAGAAACGCTTTCCTTGCCCTTGCCAGTCTACATTTTATATCCTCCCTACTTCGACCATCATAAGTTATTTTGCTCCCCAAATAGCAAAACTCCTTTACTACTTTAAGTTTCTCATTTCCTAATCTAATTCCCTCAGCATCACCCGACTTAATTCGACCACATTCCATGATCCTCGTTTTGCTTTTGTTGATGTTCATCATATATCCTCCTTCCAAGACACTGTCCATTCCGTTCAACTGCTCTTCCAAGTCCTTTGCTGTCTCTGGGAGAATTACAATGTCATCGGCGAATCTCAAAGTTTTTATTTCTTCTCCATGAATTGTAATACTTACTCCGAATTTTTCTTTTGTTTCCTTTACTGCTTGCTCAATATACAGATTGAATAACATCGGGGATACGCTACAACCCTGTCTCGCTCCCTTCCCAACCACTGCTTCCCTTTCATGCCCCTCGACTCTTATAACTGCCATCTGGTTTCTGTACAAAATGTAAATAGCTTTTCGCTCCCTGTATTTTACCCCTGCCACCTTCAGAATTTGAAATAGAGTGTTTTATACTGTTAAATATTACCCATTCTACACACATAAGTGATGCATAATATGTGAGGGGTATTTGGAAAATATTCTTACTTCTTCAAATGGAGAATTTTTTGGTGAGTAAAATGCTACATATTTTAGAAATATATAAATGAGAACTGTAAAGCCACACTTGATCAATCGTGCACCATCTTGTACTTTGAAACAGAAGAAAGTCTTTTACCATGGAAAATGTGACACTTGCAAATGAACTAAGTTTCTGCAATTTCTTAACGATTTTACCTGTATCGAAAGTGGAAATTTGTGTTCGTTCTTATAGTTTCTGTTTTACAATATATTTTACTTATGACTCGTATTTGACAATCCTGCCGGTTAATTTGATTTCACTTATTGGTATGTAGCAGAATAATAATGTTACACTTGGAAGATTGAACACAGTATTTCCAGAATTTTTGTGATTGCAACGCTTTTTTAAATATCAGTCGAATATTTATTCCTAGGTGATCATGAAACATGTTTTCACATTTGAAGAAACCTTGATGTTCCAGAGTAACTTTAATAGTTTGAGGAAAACTCTTTAGCCATTACACAGCAAATGGCATTACTTCAAAATCGAATAAGTAAATATATTAACATTCTATTGGAAGGCTGACTAGAGGTGAAAGTCTAAGAAGTGTACCAGGATACAGCACTCTCCCTACTCCGAAAGCCAGAGCGATAAGTACCACTAATGAAACGTGATAGGAAGAAAGAGGTTTAAATCAGGTATTCCACTAAAAAAACCGCTCTCTGTTAATGGAACTTGAAGTGTCAGAAAGCTTTGCGGCAACAGTTAGCAGTTTTCAAACACGATTTGATTTTACATAATGTCCAGGTGCATAAAACGTTTACAAGCTCTTCGCCACATTCGGTCGGGTGGACAATACGTCTCATGACCCACTGGGGAATTTGGCTCCAGGCCGACTGTAGTCACTCCTGAGAACGTCACCACAGTTTCTGGACTCGATCAGCAACATCCGAGGAAATCTGTATGAGGACTTGCAGCAAGTGACTGGTTTGAAGCGTTCCAGCATGCGTACAGTGCTTCGAAACCATCTGCACATGTTTTCATACAAACCCAGAGTCGCCAGGTCACACCAGCATTGTCTGTGCGCAAACTGTTGACCTTGCAAACCAGCTTATCACGTTGATCATGAAGGATTATACGTTGGGTGCAACTGGTCCACAGATTAAGCACACTTACGCCTGAACAGATTCAAGAATAAACAACACTAGCGGTTTTGGGGCTCCGAAAATCCTCGTTTGTGGGGAGAGAAACCACTACGTTCTCCATAGATGTCATCGGTAGTTGATAATGTTGCACGGAGGTCGAATACTGCAACATTGCTGGACATCCAAGCAGCATCACGACGGTGCCAGTCCGGACTAGACGAAAGCCACGCCTCCGGGAGCTGACAGGCGCCAGCGCAGCGTAACTGGTATGAAACACGGCCGCAAGAAGAGAGAACAGGTTTTCGACTTGGTCTACGTCTCCAGCGAATGTTCTGTTACCGCCTCCAGAGTACAGAGTCGACGTATCATCACTCTGGCGAGTTACTGACAGACTTGTGCTTAGAGGGTGTGTTAACTTTTGTCCTATGGGCAAGTGGTGTTGTAACTGTATTAAGACATTCAGAGCTCGACATCCTAACTGATTATTTACGCAGCTCTCTGCCTACGGCTGTTTCTTGTCTATCAAGGGATGTATTCGAACATACTGTTCCACGTGAGCTTGCCCAGTCACAGCAGTGGAGGGCTAGAGAGAGAAGATTCATTTTTTACTAAATTTTCTGCTATATACAGCTGATAAAGAAGAGAACCTTCGGTATGGAATTTACTTATTGAAACAAATAAGAGCGAAATTTGACATGAGGATTTTAAGAACAATAACAAAAAACTAAGACGATCGCATTCATGGGGAGAGAACATTCTACAACCAAAACAGTGGTAGATAAAAAGATTTTGAGCAAGCAAACCACTTAGTTACATACGATAACAGCTGCCGTTGGCAACAGCAAAGATACAGAAATTAAGCTTAGTAAATTTAGCCGGGTATGTGCAACAATTAACAGAATTCTTAAAAACAAAACTAGGAAAGATACTCAATTTAAATTCTACAAAACAATTGCAGTCCCCAAACTGCTCTATGGAAGTGAGACCTGGGTGATCAGCTAAAAGCAAGAAAACCGTATTCAAACACAAGAAATAAAATTCCTGAGAGTAATTAAACGTTGCACACTCGAAAGCAGACTGAGAAATCAAGAAGAAGTAAAATTGTTTGGTCTAAATGATAAAATTCTAGAGCACAGGAGAAAATGGAATGAACACCTAGAAAAAATGGTGATTGACAGACTCGCCTTAAAGGCTAAAAATTGTAAGAGCCACGGAACAAGAGACAGATGAAGACCTCGGCAACGATGGGTATCGTAACAGGAAATATCGTGCAATGCCTGAAGATAAGGTAAAGAAGAAAGTAAAGTATTCTGTTATATGACTGTTGATGTGTCTAAATTGACTTCCCTCTGTTTTCACCTTCTTGTACTGTTCGCACCGATAGCTGAGTGGTCAGCGTGAAGGACTGCCGTCCTATGAGCCCGGGTTCGATTCTCGGCCGGGTTTGGGATTTTCTCCGCTCAGGGACCGGGTGTGGTGCTGTCTTCATCATCATTTCAATACGCATCCAGAGGGCGGGTCGCCCAATGTGGCGTCGAATGTAATAAGACCTGCACCAAGGCGGCCGGTCCTGCCCCGCAAGGGGCCTCCCAGCCAATGACGCCAAACGCTCATTCCCACATCCACCTTCTTGTACTAGTACAGAATACAATACTCCTAAAGTTACTGTTTCGGCTACAGTATGCAGCAGAAGTACTATAGACCTGTTTCTGATGTGAGAAACGATAATTTGTGAACTAGTTGAACGATCGACCAGGCACCAATTTGGTTCTTGCGAACTGGAGCCCCACTACGTCGTACCAAACAGATGATTCGCTTTCTTGGCGAATACTTTGGGAATGGCGTCATAGCGTTGGATATCCCATATTTACTGACGCAGGCCTAGACTGGTCTCCAGCTGATCCGATCTGACTCCTTGTGAAACTTTTTGTGGGGCGCATTGAAAGACGCTGCGTACCGGAATTATCCCATCACGCTGGGCGAGAATGATTCGTCTGTGGCCACCAAATCCATTTCTGGTGAAGTGCTACAAGATGGGATAGCTAGTATCACTGTTCGTTTACACCGACTCTCTAATTCGAGAGGTAAAAATGTGAAACTCGAGTGACTAGGGCCTCCCGTCGGGTAGACCGTTCGCCGGGTGCAAGTCTTTCCATTTGACGCCACTTCGGCGACTTGCACGTCGATGGGGATGAGATTATGAAGACAACACGACACCCAGTCCCTGACCGGAGAAAATCTGCGACCCAGCCGGGAATCGAACCCGGGCTCTTTGGATTGACATTCTGTCGCGCTGACCTCTTTTTAAGAATTGCCGGGAATCGACTTTTTTTTAAATCTCATTTTGTTCTATGTTGTTCGTTGAATTTGTTCGTGACGGACGTCCGATGACACTCGTTCAGGTTGTTCGTTGATCCGTACACTCAGTTTTTTTATTACAGAGGGTATCTAAACCCTCTGACCGAACACGCTGAGCTACCATGCCGGCTTCGGTGGATTGCACCACTCAGCTACCGGGGGCGGAAAATTCGAGTGGTGAAAATTTGGTAAATACTGTGCTCCTATTACAAATGCCACTTGCAGAGGACGAATTTATTTATGTATGCTTGAACTAGTTCTACAGCCATCAGCACAATCTCTTAAACAGCTTTAGTAACTACCACTTCTAATTTTTTGTGTAAAATTCCTACATCTTTCACAATAGACGTAACGTTTGTTGCAGTATTGTATCGATCTTTGTTTACCTGTTACTTACTTTTAAAATCAGGAAGTCCTTTCTTGGCCATTCTGCATCAGACGTTGCCAATAAACTTCGACATTACTCTTATAGCTCATACGGTCATTATTAACCAATAAACTGTGCGGAGGTATGGAACGGCACCTGTGAAAGCGTTCCATAGAGTGGATCAGCAACGAATGGTATTGGAGGCACTTGCTGGGGGCGCTGCGTGGATAGATTTCCCTCGACACACCATTAAGTCAGAATTCACACCTGGCGTGAGCGGGTTGCCTGCAAAGAAATAGACCGAAATACATATTCTATCACGCCGGCCCGATCTCGGAAGCCGCTTTCCTGGCTCCGCCCACAACCGCCCACTCACCTGGCACCTCCTCACCCCTCACCGCCCTTCCCACACTCGCCTCCCTTCCCCTCCGTCAGCCTTGTATTCCACTTTCTCACCCCCCCCCCCTCCCCCCGTCCCCACCCAATGCCACTCCAGGGCCCCGCTCAGGCGACTCGCTGAATAATGGAATATTCTAAACTTCCCCCTCTAACTCGTTCCATTAATGTTGGCTCTCACGTGATCGCATGACCGCAAGAGTCTTAGCGTAGCATTATTGACCCAGTGTTTCCCCCGCCTGACCATGTTAACTCGGTACCGAGCTCCTGCAAAGTAACGAGCATACTTGTTAGCTTGAGTCCGTGCTGAATGACGTTGAGCAAGATTGTTATCTTGTTCGCCACTAATAACTCAGTCTTTACAGAAGAGGGACTGTGACCAGCAATATTTCACCAAGTTATGTCTTAATTTGAAAAAGTTGCGCCATAATTTCGCAAATTCTTTTCACCACTAAAATCCCACTCTTCACATATACATTCATTTAATTAAAATGCCTCCGTTATGCTATTTCCCCTGTCTTTGGCACGCATCAATTACTTCGCCTTCCAAATTTCTTTCATCATTCCCAGCAGCCATTTAATTCCGAAAAATCTGAAGTACAGAAAAATAACAAAATGTTTTTACGATCACTTTCACGCTAACTACTATCACCTTTTCATCGCTTCTGCCTTGATGTAAGAGAGCAGATTAGAGCGATAAATATTTTAAGTTCTGTAAACAGGAGACGGAAAGAATATATATAACCTCTTTCCATGAGCCGGCCACTGTGACCGAGCGGTTCTAGGCGCTTCAGTCCGGAACCGCGCTGCTGCTACGGTCGTAGGTTCGAATCCTGCCTTGGGCATGGACGTGTGATGTCCTTAGGTAAGTTAGGTTTAAGTAGTTCTAAGTCTAGGGGACTGATGACCTCAGATGTTAAGTCCGATAGTGCTTAGAGCCGTTTGAGCCAATTTCCATGAAGTATGGCAAAATACATCTCTGTGGACGCAAAAAACATTCCAAAAGAAACTGCACTTTACTGAAGATCTCTCTCACGGATGTTTTTTAAACTCTAACCTCACTTCTGTCCTTAAAAAGGTTTCTCTATTCAAAGTGTGGTCCTTTCCCAGCATAACAGCTCATGACACCATCCTCTGGACTCGTGATGGGTGTGCATCGGCAAGCTCACTGACATACATCTCAAGTCACACTGAGCAGTATTCCATTTATCGCAACAGAGTAACTGGATTTTGTTCAATACCGAAATGATAACAGGAAGAAGACCGTCATTAAGTAGAACGTTTTGAATTTCGGAATCCAGCTTCAATCTTACGAACTTACGTTCAGGCTGTGTCCTATTCTAACTTGTACGCTGAGTTTGTAAGTAGGCTGTTTAGGTTTTTTTATTGGTAACGCCACCTCTGTATGAAAATCACTGGCTGTGCTGTGTGCAGTCTGTGGCTGCTTTGCATTGTTGTAATACTCGCCATTGTGGTGTTAGGCAGCTGGCTGTGAACAGCGCGTAGCGTTGCGCAGTTGGAGGTGAGCCGCCAGCAGTGGTGGATGTGGGGAGAGAGATGGCGGAGTTTTGAAATTTGTCATGAACTGCTATATTTATATATGATGATATCAAGGTAAATACATTGTTTGTTCTCTAATATCTTTCATTTGCTAACTATCCCTATCAGTAGTTAGTGCCTTCCATAGTTTGAATCTTTTATTTAGCTGGCAGTAGTGGCGCTCGCTGTATTGCAGTAGCTTGAGCAGCGAAGATTATTGTGAGGTAAGTGATTTGTGAAAGGTATAGTTTAATGTTAGTCAGGGCCATTCTTTTGTAGGGAATTTTGAAAGTCAGATTGCGTTGCGCTAACAAAATATTGTGTGTCAGTTTAAGCACAGTCATGTAGAAATTGTTCAAAGGGGACGTTTCAAGTTCGAGTTAGATACAGTTTGCATATTATGTGGCCACCATAAATTCCCCATCGGGTGGCTGGCGGCACGAGGCTGATACAGATATGCAGTGGTTTGACGCAAAACGAACGAGACTTCTCTCATTTCTAAGGAACTACAAATATTAGTGCGCGACAGATTTTCGATGTCCAGCTGTATCGTGATGTCATTAAAAGTTTCAGTTTGTACGAGTAACTCAGTGCTAGTGACGGAGCACTTCACTCACAGACGTGTTCTTCCCCTGCACCGGTAAATGTCACGTACTAACGGTAACAGGATGTAATCACCAATTTCGGAGCGGTAACATTTAATTTTCTGAAGGTGCCAGGACGTTATATGGGTAATTTTTTCACATACGTGTGTGCTTGAGTGGTGTAAGGGTATATTTTGGGCTGGAAATCTGATGCATAGCCAAACACATCAGACATTTAATGAATTTTTAATTAATTTTCTGTTTCATTTATCAGTCGTGGTGGGACCAGTCAGAGGACGCGACAATATGAGAAATGACTGAAAAGCCCCCGCGATGGAGTGATTTGTAAGATTTGGTTTTGTTATATAAAATGCAACCGTCAGACAACCGGTTGCATACAACTTTTTAAAAAAACACATTACCGTCTTTCGACAGTTCTAAGACTATCTTCATCAGAATGGTAAAAGTTACGTAGAAAAATATACAAGGTACAGATAATATATATCAAATAATTACATGTGTGAACATTCTCAAATAAGAACCAGAAAACTGTAGTTACATAAAATCACATCAGCAACCGTGCTATCGTCAAATCACAACCATGTTGCAACTACCGGACAAGAGCAAGCCGAGAAGTTGCAAACCAATGTTGCTTTACGTATAGCAGGTACATCTGTGTTGTTATTGTATTATTATTTTATATTTTATCGCAACTGATTATTTATAAATGTTTTTATTTTACTGTATTATAATTTGAAATTCATAGTTTTTGTGGTAACTGAATTATTCTGTCATATACTGTACATTGAGGTACGTCAAACAACAGTGTGCACTTACCTCCACCTCCAGCTAACAGCATAGCGTTCGTGGCGGTGTGAAAGGGACGATTCAGATGGAAGGAAATTCTTCCATTTGGAGTACTGGGACAGCTAATGACGGAACAATATGGACTGTTACACATACGAAAGCTGTTCCTGAAAGACGTTAACAGCAAAACATCTTGAAGGTAACACCGGGACCTGCATGCTATGCGAAGAAATTTGCCAGGAAAGGCATATATTCTAGTGCATGGAGATCGCTAATTGATGACAGCATGCTTCAAAATATAAAGAACTGTGCAGAAAAGAGCTACTTGATGATGACTGGACCATTAGCCTCGATGCAATAGAAGCCACAATATCACACATGTATTTACGAAGCGTATTTGGAGCAAAAAACTTTCCTTTGAAGCTGTTATGGTCGGATACATGGGAATCAGCATTTTTTCGGAGCAGACACCGACATTTCGCGGTTTGTTCGATTTGACGAAACAAACACACGTTCACATAGACTAAAGACAGATCGTTTTGCACCTGCTACCCCTGTGTGGAATCCTTTCATTTCCAATTCCTTGCTGTGTTATATTCCAGGTGAAAATATCACTGTGGATGAACAACTGTTTCCATGCAAGACTAGATGCACTTTCATTCAATACATGAGCAATAAACCAGACCAATTTGGAATAAAGTTTTGGTTTCCAGTTGATACGAATTCTAAGTATCTGGTTAATGGGTTTCCTTCCCTAGGCAAAGATGAGCAGCGTCCCACCGGTGTTCCCCTTGTAGAGCATGTTGTAATGTGTCCTATGCAGCCACTTGTTTCCGCCACAGCGGACAATTTTTTCACAACGAAATGCCTTGCAGAAAATTTGAAACGTAAGAGTACACAGGCACAGTGAAGAAATCTAGGAGGGAAATACCTTGATCGGAAAAATCTGCTGTAGCACCTCTGAGCACAACTATTCTTTTTAAGTCACTTGACATGACTCTAACATGCTATCAGGGGAAAAAGAAAAAAAAAGTGCTTATTTTGAGTTCAGTGCATGGCACAGTAACTGTCGATGAACGACATCCTAAAAAGCTACCAGAATCAGTGGCCTACTACATTAACACCAAGTATGGCGTTGACGCACTCGATCAAATGGCTCGGCTTTACGCTGTGAAATATGGATGCCGCAGATGGCCCATGCATTTTTTTTCAATGTCTTGGACTTAGAAGCTACAAATGCTTGGGTACTCTATAAGGGAGTAGCTGGATAAAAATTAAGCAGACTACAGTTTATGTACAAATAGGCAGAAGAGTTGGTTTCGTCATATAAGGCTACAAGGGTACAAAATACTCTTCCTAACACAGTATCACAACATTGAAACATTCAGATGATTTGTCAAAATTGGAGGCTGTAGAGGCAAGAGTAGAAGCAAGCATTTATGTATAAAGTGTGGCAAGTGTGTTTGCGGACCATGTTTAGACAATGCAGAATACACCTGTGTGAGGTGTCACGATGCAGCAGCTGGCTTTGAACGAGCAAAAGCAGGGTCATAAATGGTTTCTCTAGAATATATTGTGCTTTTCATATATTTGTGTTAAAATACAACGTTTTCTTTTTTACGGTAAGTTATCCATACTATATTTTGTTGAATAACGTTTCGATTAATTTTTAGGTATAAAATGTTCATTATGCCATGTAATTCTACAAGAAAAAGTAAAACTGTATCCTGGTAAACTGTGTAACTTGTCTGAAATAAATTGACGTATCTTAAAATGCGTTTACTATTTTAAATACGGCAAATGAAGCTGTACCCGTCAAAATGACAGGTTGGTTCTTCTAGGTAGATCGAAATCCCCTGTTCTTCTAGTCCTTCGGACCGATGACCTCAGCAATTTGGTCCCTTAGCAATTCACACACTCGCACATTATTACCGATAAAATGTAAACAAGATGACAAATCATTGTCTGAGATACTTAGCGCACATGTTTCAATGCTCGAGAATAATGAAACCATCTACTAGTCTCTTATTTTCACCTGAACAGCGAACATTGTTCAGACTCGTGTCTGGGCTAGCATAAGAGGTGCATATACTTCTCGTAGAGGTACGAAGAGGCATCGTAAAGGGAAGGCGTCACACGTAGGAGCTCCGTAGGGGACACAAAGAATGTTCAAGAAAATGAGCATAGAAGGACATCAGGCTTCTAGAAAATGTAAGAGACAGTAAAATGTGAGAAAGACGTCAGCCAGTCGACATAATGAACTCGTTCATCAGAGCTGAGTGGTGAACGAATAAAAATGGTGTAGTGCAAATAATATTTTTGACAGAGAAATAAAGTACGAATAAAGTGTGCATTAAGGGCATATTGAAGTTTAACGTCTAACAGAGCTTCGAGTAACCCTTAAATTTGAGTCAGGCAGAATATTTGTGATAATAAATTATTGATTTAATCACAAAAGTCTTTGCTTCTCCATAGACCAGGTGAGTTACGGTTAAGCCATGTGCTTTATTTGCGTTGTTTCCGTTTTTCAATGTGCGTGCAACCGCTGATAACCTCATAGTTGGGTATAGTGCTGCTCCTGTGTGCGTAATGTTGTAGCTGTCTGAAGTGACTATTCCAATGGTAGGTACAGTATTCTGTATCTTACACAGACTTTTTAAAGGCTCTCATGGCAGCGATGTGTTTTTATTAGCGACATTTCATGCTTGTTGCTGTAAGGATGATATGATCAATGGGTTCTGTAACGTTGGGTAGAGAAGGCCTATTCTGAAGCTATGGATTTCATTGATGATTGTTTGTCAACACCGCAACGCCGGTCAGTCTAGAGTAGCAGAGGCACCAGTATTCTGATAATAAGCTGTATTTATACCCGACTGGGTGCTGTACTTGTTTGCAGGCTAAATAAATTTCTTCCAAGCCCTATTTCCCTCAAGTTGCCCCTACGCAGTTCATCTGTGTCAAGCAGAGAGCAAATTATTGGGAGTGATCCTCGATTAACACGAACTTTATATCAGCTGATGACGACTGTACTATAAGGCGAATCGCTGTGTTATCCGAGACTAGTTGTGAGTCTGACCTCTGGCATCAGCAGGAAATATTGACCAACACAATTTCCATGAGGTTTCACTACCGGTACGGTTCGGCGTGGCTTGCGTGACTCAACAATAAATAAAACTTCATCGTTGGCGCAGACGCGTTATAGGACTATATGTGGAGAACTCAGACTAACATGTGATTCCAGAACAGTAAGTACAGGGGCCTCGTAACACTAGCCAACATTGCTTTCTCATAACAAAGCCTACATATTTGTGTTATGAGGCTTCTTATGCTGCAACACGGATCTGAAGATGGTTGCTGATCAACCCGAAACCGGTAGTTTATATGTGTAAAAGGCGATGTCCTGACTATCTGACTGACTCATCATCACCCAGCTCAAACCACTAAGGATAGAAACTTGAAATCTGGAGAAAGTGTGCATCTGTAGGCGTAGCTTAAGGAGGTATTTTTTGAAATTCCAACCCTAAGAGGGCGAAATAGGGGATGAAGTTTTTCTTGAAAAATGTCTCTATTAAGGCAATTTTGAAGCTGGATCTACGAAAATTGGTACCTGGTTTCTCAGTCAGAAATAAAGAAATACGCATTTCCGCGCTTTTGGAAATTTAAACCTATAGGGGTAAAACACTGGGTGAAAGCACTTTTTTAGATATATCATTATTAAAGAACTACTGAAGTACAAGATTTTTAGAGCTACATCTATGAACATTGGTATTTGACTTCGTTAAAAATATATAAATAAGTGTTTTTGGAACCTGAATCCCTAAGGGGGTGAAATGGGGGACGAAATTTTTTTGTGAAAATGTTTCATTATGAAAGCATTTTTAAAGCTAAATCTAGGAAAATTTAAATTTGACTCCTCAGTTAGAAATAAGAAATACGCGTTTCACTGTTTTGGGAAATTCAATCCCCGTGGAGGACAAACAGTGGATAAAAGTTTTTACGGAAGTATTTCAATGTGCTAGCATTTTTGAAGCTAAAACTACGAAAATCTTTGCTTCACTTCACTATTAGAAGTGAAACATACACATTTCACCATTACTGGAAATTCAGCCCCTAAGGGGGTGAAAAGTTTTATGAAAATATTTCATTGCGAAAGCTTTTTTAAAGCTAAAGCTTTGAAAACTGTTGTTTCGCTCGTCGGCTAGAGATGAAAAAATACGCGTTTCATTGTTTTTGGGAATTCAGCCCCTAAGAGTGTTCAGAATGGATAGATGAAATACAGTTGGTGGTGGAGTATTTATTTCTGTCAGAAGTAGTTTACCTTGTAGTGAAATTGAATTAGATAGTTCCTGTGAAATAGTATGGGTAGACGTTGTACTTGAAAATCGGACTAAACTATTAATTGGATCGTTTTACCGACCCTCGACTCAGAAAATGTAGTTGTAGAACAATTCAAAGAAAGCGTGAGTCTCATTTCAAATAGCTAGCCCACTCGTAGAATTACAGTCCGTGGTGACTTCAATCTAGCCTCGATATGATGGATAAATTATACGTTCAAAGCCGGCGGATGGCATAAAACGTCATCCGAAATTGTACAGAATGCTTTCTCAGAAAACTATTTTGAACAATTAGTTCATGAGCCCACTCGAAGCGTAAATGATTGCGAAAGCATACTTGACCTCTTAGCGACAAATAACCCTGGACAAACAGGGAGTATCATGACGAATACAGGGATGAGCGACCACAAGGCAATTGTTGCTATGCTGAATACGGCAACACCATCAAAATAAACGCAAAGTACATGTATTTAAAAAAAGCTGATAATAATGCTCTTAACGCCCTTTTCAAGAGACGGTATTCACTCCGTCCGATCTGATCATGTAAGCGTAGAAAAGATGTGGAATGATTTCAAAGAAATAGTATCGACGGCAATTGAGAGATATATAATACATAAATTAATAAGTAATGGAACTGATCCCCCATGGTACACAAGACGGGTCACATCGCTGTTGCAGAACAACGAAAAAAGCATGCCAAATTTAAAAGAACTCAAAATCGCCCAGATTGGCAAAGTGTTGCAAAAGTTCGAAATATAGAGCGTGCTTCATGCAAGATGCTTATAATAATTTCCACAATTAAACTGTCTCGAAATCCAGTAGAAAACCCAAAGAGATTCTGGTCATATATAAAGTACAGCTGCGGCAAGGCGCAATCAATACCTTCACTGCGCGATAACAACGCTGAAGTCACTGACTACAGTGCCACTAATGCAGAGTTATTAAACACGGTTTTCCGAAACTCCTTCACCAAAGAAGACGAAGTAAATATTCCAGAATTCCAATCTACAACAACTACCAAGATGAGAAACATAGAAGTAGATATCCTCGGTGTAGCAAAGCAGCTTGTATCACTTAATATAGGCAAGGTCTCCGGTCCAGATTGTATACCAGTCAGGTTACTTTCAGAGAATGCTGATGGAATAGCTCCATATTTAGCAGTTATATACAACCCCTCGCTCACAGAAAGTTCCGTACCTACAGACTGGAAAATTGCTCAAGTCACACCAATACCAAGAAAGGGAAATTAAGGAGTAATCAGCCATATCACTAACGTCCATTTGCAGTAGGGGTTTGGAACATATACTGTGTTCATACTTTACGAAGTACCTCGAAGGAAACTATTTACTACACATAGCGCGGATTCAGGAAACATCGTTCTTGTGAAACACTAATAGCTCTTTATACTCATGAAGTAATGAGTACTATCGACACGGGATGCTAAATTGGTTCCATATATTTAGATTTCCAGAAGGCTTTCGACACCGTTCCTCACAAGCGTCTTCTAAGCAAACTGCGTGCCTATGGAATATCGCCTCAGTTGTGCGACTGGATTCGTGATTTCCTCTCATAAATATTACAGTTCGTAGTAAAAGACGGAAAGTCATCGAGTAAAACAGAAGTAATATCCGGCGTTCCCCAAGGAAGTGATATAGGCCCTCTATTGTTCCTGATCTATGATAACGACATAGGAGACAATCTGAGTAGCCCTCTTATATTATTTGCAGATGATGCTGCCATTTACCGTCTTGTAAAGTTATCAGATGACCAAAAACAATTGCAAAATGATTTAGATAGGATACCTGTGTGGTGCGATAAGTGTCAATTGACCATGAATAAAGATAACTGTGAAGTTATCCACATGAGTACTAATAGAAATCCATTAAATTTCGGTTACGTGATAAGTCCCACAAATCTGAGGGCGTCAAATTCAACTAAATCTTAGGGATAATAATTACAAATAACGTAAATTGGAACGTACATATGGATAATGTTGTGGATAGAGAAAACCAAAGATTGCGATTCATTGGCAGAACACTTAGAAGGTGCAACAGATCGACTACACTACACTTGTCCGCCCTATTCTGGAGTGTTGCTGTGCGGTGTGGGATCCGCATCAGGTGGGACAGACGGATTATATCGAAAACGTTCAAAGAAGGGCAGCTCGTTTTGTACTATCGCGAAATAGGGGAGATAGTGCCACAGACATGATACGTGAGTTGCTGTGGCAATCATTAAAACAAAGGCGTTTTTCGTTGCGACGGAATCTTCTCATGAAAATTCAATCACAAGTCTTCTCCTCCGATTGGAAAAATATTCTGTTGGCACCCACCTACATAGGGAGAAATGATCATCACGATAAAATAAGAGAAATATGGGCTCGCACGGAAAAAATTGAGTGCTCGGATTTTTCGCGCGCCGTTCGAGAGTGGAACCGTAGAGAGACAACTTGAAGGTGGTTCAGATGGTTCAAATGGCTCTAAGCACTATGGGACTTAACACCTGAGGTCATCAGTCCCCTATACTTAGAACTACTGATACCTAACTAACCTAAGGACATCATACACATCCATACCCAAGGCAGGATTCGAACCTGCGACCGTAGCAGCAGAAGCGCCTAGAACCGCACGGCCGGCTGAGGGTGGTTCATTGAACCCTCTGCCAGGTACTTCATTGTGAGTAGCAGAGTAATCAAGTAGATGCATGTACATGTAGAAGGGGGTGAACTAGGGTCAGACTGATCTTCGCTCA
The DNA here is from genome assembly GCF_023864345.2 of Schistocerca serialis cubense. NCBI lineage: Eukaryota > Metazoa > Arthropoda > Insecta > Orthoptera > Acrididae > Schistocerca > Schistocerca serialis. The sequence goes on from NC_064643.1 coordinate 585,365,104, forward strand.
GCCCAAACTCTAGAACAGAAACTTGATGTTTGGAGATGCTGTCGGTTGCCCGAAATAGCACTACGAAGTGGGTCAAATAGGGAATGAAACGCTTTTTGAAAGACTGTCACTGGTTAGGGAATTTTGAAGCTAGAATCACGAAAACTGATATTTGGTTTCTCAGTCAGAAAATAAAAAATTCATGTTTCCGCATTTTTGTAAATTCAAAAGTTAAGGGGGTAAGATAGATTCTTTTCACAATAAATAATTACTAAATAACTACTAAAAGATGTTTAAGGCTACAGCTGTGACAATTAGTATTTGACTTGTCGGTTAGAAATAAAAAGAAATACGTGTTTCTGTGCTTCTGCAAATTAAACTCCTAATGGGATGATATAGGAGGTGAAAATTTTTAAGAAAATATTTCCTTACATTAACATAATTTTAAAACTAAATTTCTGGAAATTGGAATTTTAGTTCTTCCTTAGACATAAAGAAATATTTGTTAGGGTATGAAAGTTGCTAGGGAAATATCTCGACAGGAACACCAAAGGCATGAGTAACGAAAACATCGCACTCCAGTTAACAGTATCGCCTTTTTGTCAGAAGTACATTCGGAAAAGACCATGCTTATATGTTCTTAGGTAGCGCGAAAATCTTAGAAGGTGCTGAAATTTGTGAACAACATAAAAATTCGAATACATAAAAACAAAAATGCCACTGCAGGCCCCGCAGTCCACGCGAACGAAACAACGTGCGCTAAGCTGGTGATTAATATTAGTGGTTGGAGCGCTGGTAGAATAACACATAAAAAACATCAGTCAGTGAGACAATGGATTAATCAGTGAAGTGAATGTGTAATGAGATGGAGAGGAATTCAGATGTCCTTCCATGCATTCAAACTGAAGTTATCACGAAATTCTAAAATCTTTCAGGCAAAACTCTACATACTTCAGGTAGAATAGTTGCGACAAGCGTCCACCCATTGCACAGTCCAACGGCTTCAATGTTTATCTCCTAATGAGTGAGACTATGTTACTTTTGTCTATATTAGTCAACATCCTTGTATATGAAAATTATGGTGATGTATACATATTTGATTTTCTATTGTTCATAATCCATATATGCTGACCTCTAAATGTGAACCATATTTGGAATCGTCAATGACTGGTGATGTACATTTTCGAGTAACATTATTACGACCACCAGGTGGCCAACAGCGCAACCACTGCGTGCCGCACGAACAGTGCTAGGTGAGCAGCATGATAATTTATCAGATCTGTGATTTATAGTAATATTGATGGATCCGATGCGCAAGACCGGCCTAAATGATAATAAAGGTGGTTCCACAAGTGTTGTAACCGAGTATTATCCAAGAAACTGAAGCCTGAGAATACTTTCAAGTCTTTGACATTCATAAAAGGGGACTACTAGTGTTTTAGGGATATTATGGAGAAATTAGAGGTTGGAGCGCTGGTAGAATAACACATAAAAAATTAAGGCGCCATTTTCCAAAATCAGTCAGTGAGACGATGGATTAATCAGTGAAGTCAACGGAATTTACGATTTCGAGTCTACTCTCCTTCACTAGAAGGCTTCTCTACTGGGAAGGTAATCGTCATACGTGCACTTACATGCTGTCTCTCTCTGTTTCTCTCTCTCTCCCTCTTTTATCTCTCTTAAGTCAATAGACTGAAACTTCTATCCGCATGGATTAATGACACTACATCCTACCACGCAATTATTTCCCGGGGTGTAATGCTTCACCAAATCTTCTAGTTCTTCCGACTTTGGTTTCAGAGTGTTATTCATTTTCTTTCGGATTCGTCCCATTTACATCTAGACTTATAAATATATTCTCCGATAGCTACTCTATAGGGCCTGTATTAGCAACCTTCAGTACTGTTCAATGCAGCTAAAGAACAAGAGGGTATGACTCTAGAAGCAACTTAGCAAGATACACGACGAAACCGGTACAACTGTTGTAGTCTTACAGTGCCCTAAGTTTTCAGAAGAACATGACTTTTGTCCTAGAAGTCCCCTGTTAAGTTCGCTGAGCATCTCTGTAAACAGTCCATATGCACTAGATCGACGTCATACTGTCCTATTAGTTTGTCTCTGATACATAACAAACGCTGGAGCAATATTATTTTCTTCTACATGATTTTCTTCACAAATACACTGGACAGTACTAGAATCCTATCAACAAATCCATTCACTCTTCCGTATTACTATCTAAATTCCTATTTTATATCGCATCATAATATCACCCCTCGATATTTTAATTAACTGACGAGCACCATAATGTCATCTCCAGTCTCATAATCGAATGTTATATGGTTCTTCCTCTTTGTTATGAGCATTATCAAACTTATATACACACGCCGGACAGCATGTATTGCCAGTTGTAGGAACGACTTTCTCAAGATGTGCCGTCAGTGACGGATATGAGTACAAACGGACTGTCCGTCCTTTCAAATATCTGCCTTGCCAATCTTCATTACTTTTGTTACACACAGTAAATTCATTTCTAGACTCATCCTACAATAAATTGAGTCGACAGTGTGGATGTGGGAGAAATACACATTTGTCAGCTTCATGTAAAGGTTTACATGTTCTCGTAGTCTTTAACGCAACAGTGCCGATTATTTCTGACAAGAAAACGCTGATCCACTCAGTAATTCACGTATTTGTGAGATGAAAACGCTGATGTGCTTACACTGACTAATGCCGTCTCTTGTTTTTAGAGTCTGCCATTAAACCGAAAAAAATTAAAGAACAGCAATTTTTTTCTACATACCAACTACATCAGTTTCTTACATTCAAAACGACGCGCTCATCGATATCCTGTTTCCGTGTCGGGCATACGTCGCGCACTTGCTGCCGACAACGCGAGCAGTAAACAAACTGGCGCCAGCGTGCCGTCGCCTACCCCTTTGGCGCCAGGCTCCATCACGCGCACAAATATGCACCCCTCTGCGAGGCCGTGAATTTCACGGGCCTATCTCAGTTAGGAGGGGAAAAACTCCTCCGGTAAGGGGTTGTTATTTTATGGCTATAAAGTAGCCGCCACTGCACGGTTCGATTTAATCTTCTAACAATGTTATGCAGATAAAGAGAAAGGGACCGTGGGACATAAATGTGTATTGCAAATTGCGTTGGGGGAACATGTTTTATCTTTATTCCCGCAGTCGCGGCCGGCCGCTAATATAACAGCCAGTTACGCTGATAAGACGAAACGTAAACAGCTTTCGTGGGCAACTTTTACGGCGCCTATTCATTTGAACCGAATAAACGCGGAAGCCGTTTGCCGCTTTTCTGCCCGTGTCGCCTTTAATAACCAGTTTTTAGTGTCCCGACGTCGTCGTGAAAAGACGAGTGAACACCATCACGTAACATTAAAGGCATATCTTAACCACTGTCACAGAAAATAAAGTTGCTTTCAGGAAATTTATCTATGTTAATCGCCATTCGTATCTCTCTTAAGTGCAACTCGCTTTGGCAATGTGACTTGTAAATATCATCATTTACTACTCTCGTATCAGCAGTTTGAATTTTTCCCTAGCGCACGTATAAAAGAACGAATATATGGTTTATTAGCAGATCATGCTGACACTGAAGTGGCTCAAACAGTGTATTCAAAACAGTAGATCTGCACTGCATGAATGAAGAACATGAGGTACAGGCTGTATTCCCCGAAAGAAAATCATTAACTGTAGACTGTATTAGCGATGCCAGACGCAAAGAATCAGCACTTCATTCACAGAATATGTTCCTGGCCCGCATCTCGTGGTCGTGCGGTAGCGTTCTCGCTTCCCAAGCCCGGGTTCTCGGGTTCGATTCCCGGCGGGGTCAGGGATTTTCTCTGCCTCGTGATGGCTGGGTGTTGTGTGATGTCCTTAGGTTAGTTAGGTTTAAGTAGTTCTAAGTTCTAGGGGACTGATGACCATAGATGTTAAGTCCCATAGTGCTCAGAGCCATTTGAACCAATATGTTCCTGTCATGTACACATCGCGATGCAGATCGTAAATAGCCAGCTGTAGCCCATCTTGGTGGTCCCGTTGCCTAAATACGGAGAAATTGCAATTTCGATTCTTGGCTCTTTGTCCAACTAGAGACTACAATCAATAATGAAATAAACTTCCTGGCGGATTAAAACTGTGTGCCCGACCGAGACTCGAACTCGGGACCTTTGCCTTTCGCGGGCAAGTGCTCTACCAACTGAACTACCAAAGCACGACTCACGGCCGGTACTCACAGCTTTACTTCTGCCAGTACCTCTTCTCCTACCTTCCAAACTTTACAGAAGCTCTGCAGTTCGCAGGAGAGCTTCTGTAAAGTTTGGAAGGTAGGAGACGAGATACTGGCAGAAGTAAAGCAGGAGAGCTTCTGTAAAGTTTGGAAGGTAGGAGACGAGGTACTGGCAGAAGTAAAGCTGTGAGTCGCGCTTCAGTAGCTCAGTTGGTAGAGCACTTGCCCGCGAAAGGCATAGGTCCCGAGTTCGAGTCTCGGTCGGGCACACAGTTTTAACCTGCCAGGAAGTTTCATATCAGCGCACACTCCGCTGCAGAGTGAAAATCTCATTCTGGAATAATGAAATAAATCCGTAAATAGACAGTGAGAAAATTTATACTGTGAATAAAATGTCCAAATGTTCAAATGTGTGAATTCTTAAGGGACTAACCTGCATAGGTCATCGGTCCCTAGATTTACACACTACTTCAACTAATTTAAGCTAACTTATGCTAAGAACAACAGAGACACTCATGCCCGAGGGAGGACTCGAACTTCCGGCGGGAGGGGCCGCGCAGTTCGTGACAGGACGCCTCAAACCGCGCGGCCACTCCGAGCGGCAGTGAATAAAATACCCCAATTTAGGGCAGTGGGTGGACTTTCATATTTAACATTCAAAAATGACTTTTCTTGATTGTCAGCTGAACACAAACGTTTTCACAGACTGTCGTACCATAGCCGTCGACAATGCCGAACATACGCCACAATTCAAGAGAATCACTGAACCAGAATGAGAAACACTTTAAAGTAAAATTTTATTGAGACTCTTGATTAGGCAAGGTACCATCAAAATATGCAGAAAATCTGGATCGTCTCAAAACAGCAAGTGCATGTATCTCAGCTACTAATGTCTGCTGCGGAGATACCTTGTTCTTTCTTCAAAAAATTATATGTGCGTATAGACTCTCTCAGTGTTTAAGTACTAGATCCAATGAGCCATTCACATTTTCATCCAGTCGGAGTTGGTATGTCACTTTAACAACTTCTGATAACTGCTAGTTGGCAACTGCAAATCATATCAATGTAAAACTGTCAACAAGAGTATTTCCGTCATTAGGCCCTCTCCTATCTTTGCGCTTTATCGAAGTCTCTCTTTCTATGACGAAAATATGCCTGGCTTGTTTATGGTTCAAATGGCTCTGAGCACTATGGGACTCAACATCTTAGGTCATAAGTCCCCTAGAACTTAGAACTACTTAAACCTGACTAACCTAAGGACATCACACATACCCATGCCCGAGGCAGGATTCGAACCTGGGACCGTAGCAGCCTCGCGGTTCCGGACTGCAGCGCCAGAACCGCACGGCCACCGCGGCCGGCCCTGGCTTGGTTATCTAGCGTAGCAAATTTCAGTGTCTATTGATACATACGTATACGCTGGGTTTCTGGTACTTTCTAGACACTCTGTACAAAGCCCAACATTTCAGAAATTTCTTCTTGTTTCCACTCCTCACCGAGTCAGAATGACAGAATCCGCTCCGAGGCAGACTGTATCTTAAGAGTGGAAACTGACAAATGAATACAGAGCGAGTAATGTGCTTCAATCTAAAATAAACCAGAATGACTTGTCAGTATCTACTATATAACTAAGGATGTTCTTCGCCAGTAGCTGCAGCTATTCAAGTGGTTTCAAGTAAAGTAAAATAACCTATTTCACAAATATTCAGCGTGCTTCTTTACATAAGGTTTCTTCCCTTTTAACCATTTACACTGAAATGTCGTTATCCCCAGACGGCTTCCTTAACCTCATATGTGAGATATCTTCATAGATCTCTTCATTGTGTTACATTAATGTCGAATAAATTTTATTTTAAAATTCGATGAAACAAGCGAAATAATTGGGTGTGGTGGCCTCTACCAGGCACAGTGAATATTAAATATCGCAACAGGAAAAGTAACAGCATTTTACATTGCAGTAATGTACCTGGCGATCAAAAAGTCAGTATAAATTTGAAAACTGAATAAATCACGGAATAGTGTAGATAGAGAGGTGCAAATTAACACAAATGCTTGGAATGACATGGGGTTTTATTAGAACCAAAAAATACAAACGTTCAAAAAATGTCCGGCAGATGGCGCTTGATCTGATCAGAATAGCAATAATAAGCATAACAAAGTAAGACAAAGCAAAGATGATGTTCTTTACAGGAAATGCTCAATATGTCCACCATCATTCCTCAGCAATAGCTGTAGTCGAGGAATAATGTTGTGAACAGCACCGTAAAGCATGTACGGAGTTGTGGTGACGCATTGGCGTCGGATTTTGTCTTTTAGCATCCCTTGAGATGTCGGTCGATCACGATACACTTGCGACTTCAGGTAACCCCAAAGCCAATAATCGGACGGACTGAGGTCTTGGGACCTGGGAGGCTAAGCACCAACTGACCACAAAGGACGCGAAAACGGTGGTTCGACCACGGCAACAGGTTATTCTCTTCGGACCTAACACTGACAGCGCAGAAGCTTGAATTCTACATCAAACCAAACCAGACTACGAAACACACTGACTGTGATGGAGCTTTTGCTTGTTTTCTCATTCCTACAGAACGGATAGAAGGAACTGGGACTGTGCAAGGACAGAAGACCAATACATAAACAGAGACACGTGCTCATTTCTCCTCCAGCAGCTCTGCTTCGGATTGGCAGAGTACCGAATCAAGGTATACATAAACACAGCCTGCTAAGACGAAGTCACACTTAGCGTAAACGAAAGAGTGTCAACGCTTACTTTCGACACCTAGGCCGCACCGCGAAAGGGATGGCAGTTTCGACTGCTTATCCAACTCCAGCCCCGCAGCATTCATTAGGACTAATGCTGTGCCTAGAGGAGAACCAACCTGGTCCATGTGGAGTCATTCAACAAAAGCCTTTCCTTCACATCCACTGACCGTCTGGCTCGCCTCCAATGGCTGCACCGATGGGATGGCGCAGAGTTCTATCTGGAAATGGTAGCATTTCCACACTGACAAAATTTGAACCTAAATCCTAGACCCTCCCAGTGTAACCTAAATTCAAGGCCGTTTTGCTAGAAGATTCCAGTAAGGTCGTAGTAGCATATAGAGAGAGAAGTCAAAACACTTTTGTTTGTCCTGACCCACAGCTTTGACAAATATTGGGAACACACTTTGTGATACGTTAAGCAGATGCACAATTTATTTTTAAATGTACGAGCAGTTTCAGCCAGAATCCTTTTTCCAGCAAACATTTTTTTTACTAGCAAGTCTTACGAATAAATTATAAAACGAATGTCGAAGTTAAATGAATGCGTAGAAATAGACACCGCGCATTCATACAATTGATTAGCCTCAATGGGCAACCAATCGACTATCTTCACTGCTGTTGCACATTTACGTTTGATCTCCAGCGGGAAGCCAAAATTAACGAGCGTGATGGACATGGACGGAGGCTGTGGATAGGTGGCACTAGGTGGGAACGTAAGTACTCCGGTAACCATGCCGAGATAGTCCGTGCATTCGCAATGAACACTGTGTTCATGTAGTCCAATTGGTAACGCATCTGCTTAGTAAAAAGGAGATCCTGGGTTCAAATTCTGATCCAGCACACATTTTCACGCGCGGTCGCTGATTCCGCACTAAGTACCGCTACAGCTGGTATCTTTTAGTTCCTTCACGTTCCTTTTCTTTCTCTCCACTCCACCTTCAATTTATATAATATATACACTGAAGCGCCGAAGAAACTGGTATAGGCAGGCGGACTCAAACGGGCAGAATACGGTGCTCGGTGGGCAACGCCTATATAAAACAAGTGTCTGGCGCAGATGTTAGATCGGTTACTACTGCTACAATGGCAGGTTATCAAAATTTAAGTGAGTTTGAATGTGGTGTCATAGTTGGCGCACGAGCGATGGAACACAGTACCTCCGAGGTGGCGATTAAGTGCGGATTTTCCCGCTCGACCTTTTCACGAGAGTACCGGGAATACCAGGAATCCGGTAAAACTTCAAATATCTGCGACCGGAAAAAAATCCTGCAAGAATGAGGCCAACGACGACTGAAGAGAATCATTAAACGTGACAGAAGTGCAACCCTTCCGCAAATTGCTGCAGATTTCAATGCTGGGCCATCAACAAGTGTCAGCGTGCGACCAATTCAAGTAAACATCATCGATGTGGGCTTTCGGAGCCGAAGTCTCACTCGTGTAGCCTTGATGACTGCACGACACAAAGCTTCACGCATCGCCTGAGCCCGTCAACACTGACATTGGACTATTGATGACAGGAAATATGTTGCCTGGTCGGACAACTCTCGTTTCAAATTGTATCGAGCGGGTGGACGTATACGGGTATGGAGAGATCCTCATGAATTCACGGACAATGCATGTCAGCAGGGGACTGTTCAAGCTGATGGAGGCTCTGTAATGCTGTGGGACTTGCGCAGTTGGAGTGATATGGGACTCCTAATACGTATAAGGTACGACTCTGACAGGTGACACATAAGCATCTTATCTGATCACCTGCATCCATTCATGTCCATTGTGCATTCCGACGGACTTGGGCAATTCAAGCAGGACAATGCAACATCCCAAACGTCCAGAATTGCTACAGAGTGACTCCGGGAACATTCTTCTGAGTTTAACCCTTCCGCTGGCCACCAAAGCCCCCAGACATGAACATTATTGAGCATTTCTGGAATACCTTGCAAAGTGCTGTTCAGAAAAGATCTCCATCTCCTCATACTCCTACTCATTTATGGACAGCCCTGCAGGATTCATGGTGTCAGTTCCATACAGCACTCCTTTAGACATTAGTCCACTCCATGCCGCGTCGTGTTGCGGCACTTCTGCGTGCTCGCAGGGGTCCTACACGATATTAGGCAGGTGTACCAGTTCCTATGGTTCTTCAGCGTACCGCGTCAGTGGGTCCCGTGTGGTGTCTGTTCTCTCGGACATGTGAAAAGAGTGGAAACCACACATTCATATAACTGATTCGCCTCGATGGACAATGAATACTGAACGTTTAGTGCGGGTGCACACTTGTGTTAGACCTACAGCTATAATTTAAAATTAGCGGGTATGGAAGACATAGACGGTGACCGCGTATAGGTGTCGCTGAGTGGGAATGTAAGTCGGCCAGGGCCAATGGTAGGATAGCCCGCACATGATCCATAAGCACTGTGTCTGGGTGGCACAGTGGTTAACGCCACTGCCCAGTAAGCAGGAATTCCTGGGTTCGCTTCCGAGTCCTGCATACGTTTTCACCCGTCGCCGCCGAATCCGTGTAAAATATCTGTGCACCTTATATCATTAGTTAATTCCTTTTCCTTCCCTTTCTCCTCACTCCAACATCCACATAAATGGCGAAATATATTTATAAACGAAACTTCGTTACATTTGTAAGTAGGCTGTCTAGGTTTTTATGTTGGTAACGTTACGTAGTGCTCTGTACGAAAATCGCTGACTGCGCTGTGTGCAGTCTGTGGCTGGCTGGACTCATTGTTGGAATATTTGCTTGTGTAGTGTTGGGCAGTTGTATGTGAACTGTCCGTAAGGTTGGGCAGTTGGAGGTGAGACGCCAGCAGTGGTGGATGTGGAGAGGGAGGTGCCAGAGTTTTGAGAGCGGACGACCTGGACGTGTGTCCGTCAGAAAAAGGAAATTTGTAAGACTGAATGTCATGAACTGATATATATATATATATATATATATATATATATATATATATATATATATATATATATATATATATATATTGACTTTTGAACACGATTAAGGTAAACGGATTGTTTGTTCTCCATCAAAATCTTTCATTTACTAACTATGTCTATCAGTAGTTAGTGCCTTCAGTAGTTAGAATCTTTTATTTAGCTGGCAGTATTGACGCTATCGGTATTGCAATAGTTCAAGTAACGACGATTTTTGTGAGGTAAGTGATTCATGAAAGGTATAGGTTGTTGTTAGTCCGGGCCATTCTTTTTAAGGGGTTGTGGAAAGTCAGATTATGTTGCGCTAAAAAAATATTGCATGTCAGTTTAGTGATGATCAGAATAAGTAAAGAGAGAACTGTCTGAGTACGTTCAGTTTTGCTCAGCTGTTTGAAAATCAAACAACGTAGAAGTTTGAAGGGGAACTTTCACATCAAGTATAGCCGGCACTCCCTGCCTCTACTCATGCATGGCAAAATATTATTTATAAATATTATATTTGACTTTTATTTTATAATGTATTTTATATGTGCTATAAACGACTGTCTAAATTGGAAGTGTTCTCAGACTGAAGAAGGTAGCACAATAAATATAAATTGTGCAACAGCTTCTCATGTTACAAAATGTCTTTTCTAACATCGAGCTGCGGTTCGGGAATGTTGGCGAGAAGTGGTGTAGCTCTATTTTCAAGGCGAAGTAATTATCAAATACGTATCTGATGATCAAAAGACATTACATTTTATGCTTTCTATACACTGTCCCAACTTCACGGTTTTAAATGAGCTCACATACGATTTAACATTCCATTACTCTGTAAATACTCTAACTTGAGAAATTACTTTTTCACTATATTGTCTCATAGTGTGACTGGAGATTTTTTTTCATCTGAAAACTATTTATGTGTTGTAGTCAAATTTTATAGCTATAGTCAATAAAGTTCTTCTGGTTATGTGGCCACACTGTCAATGTGTAATATTCTCGATGTTTCGGCACTGTTTAAAATGGCCCTCCTCAGGGTGTTTTTGTTAACTCCTGAATGAGAAAAGTTTTGGTTCTCGTACATTGGTGGAAGAGGCTGTTACCGTACTCTGGTAGGCAACCGAGGTTGAGTAGGATGGCTGTTGGACGTCGTTTATCGATGTTTGCTTTTCTTCGTTTCATTGGGAGAAATAGAAGTTTTGATTGGTGTTTGCATATTTGTTTGCTACTGGTGAAAACAGGCGAATGTGTAACGGGCGACAGTTGCGTAGCGCTGTTTACTTGCTGCCTAGTGCCGGCTGAGGCGTACCGAAATCTGTATACCTACGGCAGATCATCCTGTCTGTGTGTTGCTTTGCATCAGCGACCGTTCCGTAGCGCTGTTACTGCTGGCTACCGAGACGCCAGGCGACGCTACCCGTCCTATCATTTCATGTTAGCGGATCGCTTTGCTATATGTATAGCCTCTCTAATCTTCCTGCTGGATGTAAGAGGCTTTTTGGTCGGAAAGTGGGCGTCTCTGTTCTATCTGCTTGTCGCACTCATCCTGTGGTTCTGCCACCGCTGACTTGTTATGTTCTCTTAGTCGAATACATTTTTCGCGTTAACATAACACTGTGCTGATGTTTCGTCCCGTCATCTCAGGCGGTACTTCGTTTGAATACTGCCCTTCGATTGTGCTATTACGGTACCAATCGAAGCGTTAGGTGTTACAGGTGCCCGCCAGCTCGTCAACGTGCAGCAGTCCAGCCAGCAGCCAGCAGCGGTCCCTGTCGGCAGCCGGCAGCGGTTCCTGCCAGCGTTCATCGGCGGTTCCTGCCAGCGGCCTGCAGCCTGCAGCCAGCGTCCATCGGCCAGCAGCGGTTCCTGCCAGCAGCCAGCAGCCAGCAGCCTGCAGCCTGCAGCCTGCAGCCAGCGTCCAGCGTCCTGCAGCGATTCCTGCCGGCAGCCAGCGTCCAGCAGCGGTCCCTCCCAGCAGCCAGCGTCCAGCAGCGGTCCCAGCCAGCGTCCAGCAGCAGCAGCAGCAGCAATAGCGTCGCCGCCCCCGCCAGCTACAGCAGAGTGAGGCTTCGGCCCCGGTCTCCTTCATAGTTTCTCGGCCCCTATTACTCTGTGTTTCACCTCGCCTTTTTTGTCCTGTCCTGTTCTTTACCCCTTCTCGTAATGTCGACCACCGCCACTACTGCCACCACCACTGCCATCATTTACACGTCCCCCTCCGCTGCCGCCATCACTATCACGTGGTGTGCCGCATCCCTCCCCCCTCAGTCCATCCCCCCACTCCTCACTCTCCCATCTCCCTCACTATTTGTCGCCCCATCCCCGGTTCCTCCCTCCCGCACCTCCTCTGATCCCTTCCCTCCACTCCCTCCCTCTGCAGCCCCCGCTCGGGTGGTCGCCCGGAGGGCTACGGCCCACGCTTTACTCTCCCCTTCGCCTTCATCTTCACCGTCGCGTTCACCATCGCCATCTCCGGCGCCGCCTCCAGCACCGGGACCTGCCACTCCCCGCCACCTTCCAGTCGCTCCCATCGCCCACACCTCCTCTGTCGCTGTCAAGCGCCCCAGTGGCACCCCTGCCTCCTCTACTCCCAAAAAGGCTCCGCCTCGTCCTCCTTCCCCCACCCATGATGCCATGGATGTCTCCCCACCTGTCTCTGCCCCCTCCTCCTCCTCCTCTACCCCCTCCTCCTACCGCTACCTCCTCTCCCGTCCTGATCCCTCCATTCTTGAAGCCCGGAACCTCACCCTCTTCCTTCGCCAGAATTTTCCTGGTGCCCCCATCTCCCTCCTCACTCCTCGCCGTGATTCGGTGCTCATCTCCTCCCCCAGCCCTACTCTCGACACAGACCTCCTTTCCCGCATCCCTGTCACCCGCTTTGGCCCTAATGCTTCCCTCACACCTGCTCCTTTCCCGCCTCTCTCCCGCCAACCCTAATCCCCGCGTCGCCAGCCAACCCTCACCGCCGTGATGACTCGGCTTAGTCCGACGATCACGGAGAATGAGGTGTTGGCGGAGCTTCGGGCACATCCCCATCTGGAGGTGCGTGCGGTTTGACGCATACACAACGCTGCCGGCCCCACCCGCCTTATGCGGGTTTTTTCTGAGCACGCCCCCTCCATCTCCTGAAGGAGGGTGCCCTCCTTTTTAACCAACGTTATAAAGTTGACCCCTCCCGTTCCCCTCCTCAATCCCTCCACTGCCAAAGGTGCTTGCGGTATAATGCACACCTGACATCTGAGTGCCGCGAGGCCCCCACCTGCCCGCACTGTAGGCAAGCCCACTTTTTAAGGCAGTGCCCCAATCTCCAGTCCCCCCCCCCTCCTATAATACCTGTAACCTCCCTCATCCTGCCTACTCCCAGAAATGTAAGGCTCGACCCCCTCCTACCACTCCTGAACTCACTGTTGGACGCCCCCACCCCTCCCGGAAATTCCCTTCGCCCATCCCCTACCGCTGAGAACAGCATCAGATTCCTCACCATCGTCCTTCAGAATGTTCATCCCTTTCAGCACCCACACACCCTCCAACAGATCTCCCTCGCCACCCGTTCTGTTTTCCAGCTCAAAATGTACGCCACCTACTCCAACAACCAGGCCCATTTCACCTTCTCCCGTCTTGACACCCTCGTTTAAATCCCTGTCATGGTGCGACAACACCGTATCATTTTCAACAACATCCGCTCCCTCCCCGCCAACAAGAACCTCTTCCTGCACACCCTCTCCACCCACCACATGGATGTCTTCCTCCTCAATGAAACCTTCCTCCAACTCCACCACACCATTCACACTTCACCCTACCTCCTCCGCTGACCTCAGCATCCATAGTCGTTCCGCCGCCCAGTTACGGCGGTGGCATTGGTTCCTCTGCTCCCTTCAAGGCGACCTCATCCTCATCCCCCAGCACACCCGTCCCGAATCCAACTCCACTCCCGATGTTATCCGTTCCTCCCCCAACCTCCTTGGCCGCATAACGGTGGATGTGCTGGAGCCTATTGGTAACGACCATCTCCCTGTCCTCCTCACCATTCCAGACGGTCGTCGCCCCCACCCTGACCCTCGTGATGACCCTCCCCCTAAGTACATCCACGACTTTTCCCGTGCCAACTGGAATGCCTACCGGGATACCCTTTCCACCCAGGTCAATAGCCACCCCTTCACTTACCACCACCCTGACGATGTAACCCATGCCGCCTCCTTTCTCCAGCAGGCCTTGTCTGAGGCCGTGGAGGCCCACGTCCCTACTGTCGCCGTCCAGCTCCACCATCCTACCTTACCCCCACAGGCCGTCCTCCTCCTCCGTGAATCCCGCCGTCACTACCGAGCCTTCCTCCGCACGCGTGACCCGGACACACTACGACGCCACCGGCAACTCCAGCGACACATTCGTCATTTGCTCGTGGCCAAGAAACGCCGGGACTGGCGACAGACATGCACCCGTTTAAATGCTACCCTACCTATCAACTCGTCCAAGTTCTGCTCAGCCTTCCATCGCCTTACCGGAACTAAACCCTCCCCCTACTATCCTCTTCCCCATGATGATCGCCCCTTCCCTGATTTCCTTAGTAAGGCCAATCACTTTTCCTCTTACCTCTCCGATGTCTTCTCCATCCCCGATGATCCCCAGTTCGATTACTCCCTCTTCCCAGATGTCCATGATTGAACTGACACCTCTGTCCCTCCCCTCGCTCCTGGTTTCCAGTACTTGGACAACATTGCACACACAGAACTCAATGCCCCTATCACTACACAGGATCTCATTGCTACACTCCGCATGAAACGCAACACTGCTCCTGGTCACGATCGTGTCACCTACTGTCACCTTCGTGAAGCTCCTGTCTCTTTCCTCCCCACCCGGGCCGGGCTCTACAATGTAGTCCTGTCCACCGGTTACTACCCCGACCTGTGGAAAACCTCCCGTATCCTGATGTTCCTTAAACCTGGCAAACCGCCGTCCGCCGTCTCCTCTTACCGTCCCATCAGCCTTACCTCGGTCTTCAGCAAGGTCCTGGAATCTATCCTCACCCGCCGCATCCACCAGCATCTCCGCCAGCACTGCCTCCTTCCCGTTACCCAGTGTGGCTTTCGGCCGTCCTTCTCTTCTGACTATCTTCTCCTTCACCTCACTCATCTCCTTTCCGACCAGCTTAATTCCCGTCGCTCCGCAATCTTCTTCTCCCTGGACCTCAAGCGAGCTTATGACGGCGTATGGCATTCCGGTCTCCTCTTCAAGCTCCAAACCTTCGCCCTCCCTATTAACTACGTCCGTCTGATCGGCTCTTTTCTCTCCCACCGTCCTCCCTACATCACCATCCATAACACCGACTCCTACACCTTTTTCCCCTCTGCCGGTGTGCCCCAAGGCTTCGTCCTCTCCCCCCTTCTGTACCTTTTGTATACGGCGGACATGCCGCCACTGTCACCCCCCGTCCACCTCCTCCAGTTTGCCGATGACACCGCCTTCCTTGCCCTTGCCCGCACCCTGCAGCGCTCCCAACACCTTCTCCAATCCCATCTTGACCGGTTCACTGCTTGGTGCAACCAGTGGCTGCTCAAGGTCAATCCCTTCAAAACCCAGGCGATCATTGTAGGCAAAACCACATCTTCCTTCCGCCTCCTTGATTTCTATCTCACCGTCTATGGCCGTCCTATCACCCTCACTCCCACCCTTAAGTACCTTGGCGTCACCATCGACCGTCACCTCTCCTGGACTCCCCATCTCTGGACAATCCAAGACAAGGCACGATCCCGACTCCAAGCTCCTTTCTGGCCTTACGTGGGGTCTGGACCCCTCCACCATCCTTCACACCTATAAATCCCTCATCCACCCTATCCTTTGTTACGCACATCCAGCCTGGATCTCCGCCCCCCCCCCCCTACCTTTTATAAATCCCTCCAAATCCTTGAATGCCATGCTCTCCGCCTCACCTATCGCATCCGTCTCCCCTCCCCCACGTGGATCCTGTATGATCTCATCCCCTTCCCCCACCTCCTCCTCTTCCTTGAAAGGATACAGATCCTGTACACCTCCCACAAACTCGATCCTCCTCATCCGCATGTATCACCAGTCCTCTCCTATCCCCGCCCGCTGCCGCGCCTGTATTCCCACGTCCCACCCGGTCTCCATCTCTCCACCCTCCTTACCCTCTGCCAAGGTGGCTTCTGCCACCTCCCCCTCCCTGATGATGTCCTCATCCCCTCCATCTACCCCTCCTATCAACTTTGATCCTCCCACCCCCACTTCCTGTGTCCTTTCCTTTAGGCACCCTCCCTCCCTTCTCTTCCCTTCCCTTCTCTTTCCTTTTCCCCCCGTCCCCTCCCTCCTTCCCTCTTCCCCCGGGCTTTCCCTCCCCCTTCCTCCCTTCCCCATATCTCCCCTGCCCATGGCATCTCTGCTCTCCCCTCTCCCGTTCCCCTTCCTCCTCCTCCTCTCTTGGCAGGTCCCCAGACTCGCACACCCTCAGTGAACATTCGCGCGCCGGAGATCTTCGCCATCTGTGTTTCGTGTGTGTGCCTTCGTTTGTGTGTAGTGTCTGTTCGCCGTCACGCCACCACCGTTCACGTGTCGTCGCCATCATCCATGTTATGTGCGCCGTGTCACCTAGTGTTAATGATGTTTCTCGTCCAGCGTGAATGGCTGCATGTTTTTTGATTTTTAGTGTCTACATTTTTTATCCACCGTTTTGACTCTCTTCTCTGTGCCACCTTTATGTACTACTTGTTGTCAAACTCAAGGCTGAAGAATGGCGTTTTGTGCTGCTGCCAGCCCGCCTTTGTATAAGGTGTTTAAAACCACTATGAAGAAAGAAAAAAAAAGTATCGTCCCGTATGGCCTACATACACTAATCCACACACGCACCAATTTCCTAAACTGTAGCAGCATGAAGCTTGTCAGCTGTACCTTTCGTTGAGTGAAGAAAATTTTTGTATTCTGTTGCTTCGAAAAATAGCCGTGATACCTCCTTCCTGGACAATTTTGCATACACTTTCAGTGACCTCTTGGCAAGAGGGCAATGTTTTCTGTTTGCTTCTGCTCTTCCCTATTGCCTTGATACATTACCGCCATAGTTTTGCCTATCATCTTCATCCCATTAACATTGTCTCCAAAAACCAACCTGAAGTTTCGGAGTTCAGCCTTCGGATACTCTTAATTGCTAATCCTTTGGACCCTGTTGGTTGAAGTGTGCATGGCGGATGTCTTCTGCATAGGGTGAGGCGGAAGAATCAGCAACGTTCAACGCCGTGAGCGTGCAGAAGGTAATGGAAACCACTACATTAAAGATATATGATCTATATCCACAGGACATATGGCCTGTACTTGAAAAAGTGTCATGATGATCTCTCCATTGGCAAAAGATTCCGGACTAGCACTACATTCGGATCTCCGCGAGCGGATTACCAAGCGGGTGATGGCTATGAGAGAAATACTTCATAACCAACGAAAGGGTAACGCTTTACTAGTCAGCGTCTGGAACGTCAGAAGTCTGAACGTGGAAGGGAAGCTAGAAAATGTGAAAAGGGGACTACTAAACTCAATGTAAATATATTAAGGGTCAGCGAAGTGAAATGGAAAGAAGACCAGGATTTCTGGGCAGAAGATATAGGGTAATATCAACAGCAGCAGAAAATGTTATAACGGGAGTAGGATTCTTTATGAATAGGAAGGTAGGAAAGAGAGTGTGTTACTGTGAACAGTTCAGTGATACAGCTTTTCTTATTAGAATCAAGAGCAAACCAAAACCGACAACGATAGTTCAGGTATACTCGCCGACGTCGCAATCAGAAGCTGAAGAGATAAAGAAAGAGACATGAAGATACTGGAAGGGTACTTCAGTACCGAAAGGGAGATCAGAATCCAATAGTGATGGGGGATTGGAATTCAGTTGTAGGGGAAGGAGCAGAAGAAAAAAAAAAAGTTGAAATGTGTGTGAAATCTTATGCGACTCAACTGCTAAGGTCATCAGTCCCTAAGCTTACACACTAATTAACCTAAATTATCCTAATGACGAACACACACACCCATGCCCGAGGGAGGACTCGAACCTCCGCCGGGATCAACCACGCAGTCCATGGCTGCAGCGCCTTAGACCGCTCGGCTAATCCCACGCGGCAGGAGCAGAAGAAAGGGTTACGGGAGAATATAGGCTTGGTAGTATGAATGAGGGAGGAGAGAGACTAATTGACTTCTGCAATAAATTTCAGTTGGTAATAGTGAACAATCATTTCAAGAATCACAAGAGGAGGAGGTATACTTGAAAAAACCCGGGAGATACTGGAGTATTTCAGTCAGATAACATCATGGCCAGGTAGAGATTTCGAAATCAGATATTGGATTGTAAGGCGAACCCAGGGGCAGAAACAGACTCAGATCACACTTCAGTAATGATGAAGAGCAGGCTGAAGTTTAGGAGACTAGTGAGGAAGAATGTTTAAAGAAGTGCGATACCGAAGTTCTAAGGAATGAAGAGATACATTGGAAGTTCTCGGAGGCTATAGGTACTGCGAGAATGATTAGCTCACAGGGAGTTCAGTTGAAGATGAGTGGGCAAGTCTGAAAAGGACAACCACAAAGCAGAAGGTATAAGAGACAGCCAATTTGTTGCAATAACTGGTGGTTTTCAAATAACCTTTACCATGGTGGCGAAAGATTTAAATCTGTCCTCCTCGGAAGGACAAACAAAGTTCACATTAGCAGTCAGTCATTAACGTTGTCTCCACATGACATGTATCGACAGCGGTCTGTATGTCCATATGAAACAATTAAGGATCCTAGAATCAAGGGCTTGTCACATCATCAAAACCTCTTAAATTAACAGCCCATGTTAGTAGCTACATAGCGACTAACATGAATTTTCACATGTGGACATACAGACTGTCGCCGATACATGTCATGTGGAGACAGCTTTACTGACTGATTGCTAATGTGAAGTTTGTTTGTCAGTCTGCGGAAGAAGGGTTTAAATCCGTCGAAACCATGGAAAAGGTTACTTGAAAACCACAATATACTGCAACGTGCTGGCTGTCTCTTATACCTTCTGTTTCGTAACCGTTTCTGTAGAGCAGCCATGTTCAAAATACTGCAGTCACAGAAGCTGGAGAGAAAAACTTAGGTACGAGAAAGATAACTGTGAAGAAACTATGGGTAACAGAAGAAATACCTTAGTTGATCGACGAAAATAGGGAGTAAAAAATTGTTCTTTGAAATTCAGGAATACAGAAATGCAAAATACTTAGGAATTAAACAAATAGGGAGTGCATTTAAGCTAAGGCGAAAAGTTTACATAAAAAATATGAAGATGTCGAAAAAGAAATGATAGTCGGAAGCACTAAGACAGCATATAAAAAAGTCAAGCAACCTTCGGCAAAATAAAAACAAGAATGATATTATTAAGAGTGCAATGGGAACTCCACTGTTAAATGCAAAGGAGAGCGGATAAATGGAAAGAGTACATTTAAGGCCTGTATGAGAGGGGACGTCTTATCTGATGACATGATAGAAAAAGAAATAGGAAACGATAGAAAAGAGATAAAGGATCCTGTATCAGAATTTAGAAGAGGTTTGGAAGACTGAAAATCAAATAAGGCAGAAGGGATAGGTAACATACCATCGGAATTTCTAAAATCATTTGGGGAGGTGGCAGCAAAACGATTATTCACATTGATGTGTAGAATATATGAGACTGATTAAGTACCATAAGACTTTCGGAAAAACATTATCCACACAATTTCTAAGATTGCAAGAGCCGACAAGTGCGAGAATTATCATACTATCAGCTTAGCAGCTCCTGCATCCAAGTTACTGACGAGAATAATATACAGTGAAATGGAAGAGAAAATTAAGGATTCTTAGATGACGATCAGTTCCGCTTTAGAGAAGGCAAAGGCAACAGAGAGGGAGTTCTATAATTGTGGTTGATAATGGAAACAAGGCTGAAGAAAAATCAAGATACATTGCATATGTCGAACGATACTTACAAGAACCAAAGGGAACAATAATATCGGAAGACCAAGAACGAAGATCACGGATTAAAAATGGTAGTAGAAACGGATGTAGCCTCCCGCCCATGCTGTCCAAGCAATACGTCGAAGCAGTAATGACGGCTATAAAATGAAAGTGCAAGAGTGGGATTAAAATTCAAGGTGAAAATATATCAGTGTACAGATTCGCTGATGACATTGCTATCCCCAGTGAAAGTGAAGAAGAACTTCGGGACATGATGAATAGAATGAAAAGTGTAATGAGCACAGAATATAGATTCAGAGTAAATCGAAGAGAGAGAAAATTAATGAGGAGAAGGAGAAATGATAACAACGGAAAACTGAACGTCATAACTGGTGATCACGATGTAGATGAAGTTAATGAATTCTTCTAATAGGCAGCAAGAAATCCATGACAGACGGAGCAAAGACGAGATAAAAAGGAGATTAGCACTGGCAAGAGAAGTCAACTACACTGCTGTCAAAATTAAAGCAACGAACGGAAATTTTGGAACGTTGCTTTTATTTTGTCACAAAACAGTAGAAACAGGTGATAGTAAAGTAGAAACAATGTAAAGAATACAGAACGTAATCAACTCCAACATGAATAACGTTAGACAATAATGCTCTTTGATTTTTTTCTAACTTAACGGATTTGCACCCACATTCTGACAACTGGTTAATGCGATCAGTATGGGATGTGACCACCTCTGGCACCAATACAGGCCTGCCAACGACGGGACGTGCTGCAAATGATGTCATCAATCTCATGTTGAGGTGATAACGCCCATTCTTCCTGAGGAGCTGTTCGCAAGTCTTTGATTGGTGGATGCTGATGTGATGCGATCCGTCCCCCTAATGCGTCCCAAAAATGCTCTATGGGATTCAAATTGGGAGATCATGTAGGCCACGCCATCCGTGAATATCTTCCTCTTCCAAGAAAAACATCAGCCACCCGTGCTCTATGAAGTCGAGTATTATCGTCCATCAAAAATGGTTCAAATGGCTCTAATGGGACTTAACATCTGGGGTCATCAGTCCCCTAGACTTAGAACTACTTAAACCTAACTAACCTAAGGACACCACACACATCCATGCCCGAGGCAGGATTCGAACATGCGACCGGGTTGAAGCACCTAGAACCTCTCGGACACAGCGGCCGGCTATCGTCCATCAATACGACGTCTGGGCCGATAGCAGCCCTCAACAACCGCGCATGAGACCTCAAGACCTCTTCCTTTCTTCCTTCGGCTCTCCACTGCAGAGAGTCTGGTAGGCATAATCTCTGTGCCGTACTACACCGTCTGTGACTGCACATAGCGATGTGGATGTGGGACTACCCGACAAATAGTATCCCGTTTGACAGGTGCCCTGACGTCATCTCTGGCGTGGTTGTCCGTTGATGGGAATGCCATCTTCCGGGAAGAACATGATTGCACGGACGTGTGGTTGACAGTTTATATAACTATATTGTGAATTAGACGCAGGACGGGGAAATTACAATACATTGCTTTAATTATGGTCACCACTGTAGTATCTAACATTGGTCTTAATTTGCGGAAGAAATTTCGGAGAGTGTACGTTTGGATCACTACATTGTATACCAGCGAGACATGGACTGTGGGAAACTCGGAACAGAAACGAATAGAAGTATTTGAACTGTAGTGCTACAAAAGAACGGAGAAAATGAGATGCACTGACAAGATAAGAAATGAGAAGGTTCTACACAGAAGCGGCGTAGAATGGAATACATGGAAAATACTGACAAGAAGAAGGTGCAGGATGACAGGACATCAGGTAAGACATCAAGGAATAACTTCCATGATACTAGAGGGAGATGTGTTGTTGTTGTTGTGGTCTTCAGTCCTTACATTGGTTTGATGCGGATTTCCATGCTACTCTATCCTGTGCAAGCTTCTTCATCTCCCAGTACCTACTGCAACCAACATCGTTCTAAATCTGTTTAGTGTATTCATCTCTTGGTCTCCCTCTACGGTTTTTACCCTCCACGCTGTCCTCCAGTACTAAATTGGTGATCCCTTGATGCCTCAGAACATGTCCTACCAACCGATCCCTTCTTCTATTCGAGTTGTGCCACAGACTTCTCTTCTCCCCAGTCCTATTCAATATCTCCTCATTAGTTATATGATCTACCCATATAATCTTCAGCATTCTTCTGTAGCACCACATTTCAAAAGCCTCTATTCTCTTCTTGTCCAAACTTGTTATCGTCTATGTTTCACTTCCATACATGGCTACGCTCCATAAAAATACTTTCACAAACGACTTCCTGAAACTTAAATCTATACTCGATGTTAACAAATTTTTCTTCTTGAGAAACGCTTTCCTTGCCATTGCCAGTCTACATTTTATATCCTCTCTACTTCGACCATCATCAGTTATTTTGCTCCCCAAATAGCAAAACTCCTTTACTACTTTTAGTGTCTCATTTCCCAATCTCATTTCCTCAGCACCACCCGACTTAATTCGACTACATTCCATTATCGTCTTTTTGCTTTAGTTCATGTTCATCTTATATCCTCCTTTCAAGACACTACCCATTCCGTTCAACTGCTCTTCTGAGTCCTTTGCTGTCTCTAACAGAATTACAATGTCATCGGCGAACATCAAAGTTATTATTTCTTCTCCATGGATTTTAATACCTACTCCGAACTTTTATTTTGTATCCTTTACTGCTTGCTCAATATACAGATTGAATAACATCCGGAATAGGCTACAACCCTGTCTCACTCCCTTCCCAATCACTGCTTCCCTTTCATGCCCCTCGACTCTTATAACTGCAATCTGGTTTCTGTACAAATTGTAAATAGCCTTTCGCTCCCTGTATTTTACCCCTGCCACCTTCAGAATTTGAAAGAGAGTGTTCCAGTCAACATTGTCAAAAGCTTTCTCTAAGTCTACAAATGCTAGAAACGTAGGTTTGCCTTTCCTTCATCTAGCTTCTAAGATAAGTCGTAGGGTCAGTATTGCCTCACGTGTTCCAATATTTCTACGGAATCCAAACTGATCTTCCCCGAGGTCGGCTTCTACCAGTTTTTCCATTCGTCTGTAAAGAATTCGCATTAGTATTTTGCATCCGTGACTTATTAAACTGATAGTTCGGTAATTTTCACATCTGTCAACACCTGCTTTCTTTGGGATTGGTATTGTTATATGCTTCTTGAAGTCTGAGGGTATTTCGCCTGTCTCATACATCTTGCTCACCAGATGGTAGAGTTTTCTCAGGACTGGCTCTCCCACTGTAGTTCTAATGGAATGTTGTCTACTCCCGGGGCCTTGTTTCGACTCAGGTCTTTCAGTGCTCTGTCAAACTCTTCACGCAGTATCGTATCCCCCATTTCATCTCCATCTACATCCTCTTCCACTTCCATAATATTGTCCTCAAGTACATCGCCCTTGTACAGACCCTCTATATACTCTTCCACCATCTGAACTCTAGATATTCATACATGTGGTACTCTTTTCTCCAAAGGTCTCTTTAATTTTCCTGTAGGCAGTATATATCTTACCCCTCGTGAGATAAACCTCTACACCCTTACATTTGTCCTCTAGCCATCCCTGCTTAGCCATTTTGCACTTCCTGTCGATCTCATTTTTGAGACGTTTGTATTCCTTTTTGTCTGCTTCATTTACTGCATTTTTATATTTTCTCCTTTCATCAATTAAATTCAATATTTCTTCTGTTACCTACTTTCTACTAGTAGATTTCTACTAGCCCTCGTTTTTTTACCTACTAGATCCTCTGCTGCCTTCACTACCTCATCTCTCAAGGCTACCCATTCTTCTTGTACTGTATTTCTTTCCCCCATTCCTGTCAATTGGTCCCTTATGCTCTCCCTGAAACTCTGGTTTAGTCAGTTTATCCAGGTCCCATCTCCTTAAATACCCACCTTTTTGCAGTTTCTTCAGTTTTAATCTACGGTTCATAACCAATAGATTGTGGTCAGAGTCCACATCTGCCCCTGGAAATGTCTTACAATTTAAAACCTAGTTTCTAAATCTCTGTCTTACCATTATATTATCTATCTGAAACCTGTCAGTATCTCCAGGTTTCTTCCATGTATGCAACCTTCTTTTATGATTCTTGTACCAAGTGTTTGCTATGATTAAGTTGTGCTCTATAGTTCCGAGACATCGGGTGCAATACGTTCCTCTAAGACGTTTAACAGTGGCCGAAACGTTGGAGATTCTTGCGCATTGACAGTTCCCTAGCTCATAGCGTGTGTTGCATCCATAAGAGACAATGAAGGCTACTTTTTCTCTGTTTATGGCCAAGTTATTTGCCTATGGGCATTCGAGATTCACATCTCTTTCATATTAGATGGAATAGAATAGCTTACGTATTCTGTCCGATGTGATGTTCGTACGCGAGTGCAGTGGCGACTAGTGAAGCAGCTGATCACTATAATTTACTAAGTAGACAGATACCGACCTCTGCGATATGAAGAGAAATGTCCTACAGTGACGGTCCCACTCCGTTGTCTATGAAGGGAAAACTGAATAATACAGGAGTTATCCTGAATATCATCCAGCCTATTCTATTGACGTTCAATGAGTGCCAGAAACAACGTCCGTATCCACACTCTTACGTCTATTACAAATAGTAGTTCAGATGTGCCTACTCTAAAAATTGTTTGATTAATTGTGTTTCAGTCCACTATTTTGCACGATAAGCCGGAAATCACGCTGTATTCCACCATTTGTGCGGATACTGGTTTTGCTGTGGAGAACCTTCCGACCGAAGCGGTGCTTCAAGACGATTATAGCGATCGATGTAATGCATTTGTCGAATCCCTAGGCTGGTATTCGTGAACAGTAGGTTTCAAATATAGGACGTGGTTGATGTTTCGTTTTTTGTTTTCCAGTATGATTCAATAATGAGACCGAAACTAATCGCCATACATAATTTAATTTCGTGAATACTGCTTTAAAAGTACTGATGCCAGGTTGTGGCTACCAGGTCTTCTCGTACTGCAGGTAAGTGTACAGCTCGTGGTCTAGCGGCTAGCGTTGCTGCATCTGGATCACGAGGTCCCCGGTTCGATTCCCGGCCGGGTTGGGGATTTTCTCTGGACTGGATGCATGTGTTGTCCTCATCATCATCATCATTCGTGACAGTGGCTAGATTGGACTCGGAAAAAAAATTTGTACTTTTTAAACGTTGGGGCTTGGTACGGGCACTGATGACCGCACAGCAGAGTGCCCTACAAACCAAACATCATCATCAACTACGTCGGATAACGCACAACGGATCATTGATGGCGCGCTGTCTCCACAAAATTTAACCTACTGCAACGATGAACTTCATCAACAACGACTTGTAGCATTCTGCAGCCTCGAATGTTAACATTTAGAATTTCAGTACGAGACTAAGTTTAAGTTAATAAAACTGAAGGCAAAATTATCGTTTTCTTATCTAAAATCATTATCTGACCTTCCATAAAAGGAAACATTGTACCTTGTGAACTGTAGAATTTATCGTTTACTTTCTGTTATTGGCCAATCACTGTGAGGTAACGGGCGAGTTGTGGCGCCCTGGAAATATTCTATGTTCGGAGTTGAGAGGGCCACACAGGACGCTCGTCAAAGCCGCGGCTCGTTAGCAACCGCATGATGCCGCACAATAGCTGGACCACGTGGTGCCAAACGTTAGCCGGACGAGAGGGGTAGCCCCAGCCAATGGTCCAACCGCGTGGCTGGGAATTCCGCTGTGACGAAGACGGTGTTTTGTGTCGATGAAGGAGATGTCTATGCCGGGAGTGCCAAATATGGCGGACTTTGTGAAACCTTAATGGCAGGCATTTCACAGTTCGTATATAAATTAATAGTAGCCAGATGAATCGTGATACCGCAAAAAGAAACATGTGCGTTACTATTATTTGCACGACGATTCTGATGGTGTAATCAGATTTTCAGTAAATTTATTAGTTTAAAGTTTAGTATCTGACGATAAATTATACAATTAACGTCCGCAGCTCGTGGTCGTGCGGTAGCGTTCTCGCTTCCCGCGCCCGGGTTCGATTCCCGGTGGGGTCAGGGATTTTCTCTGCCTCGTGATGATTGGGTGTTGTGTGATGTCCTGAGGTTAGTTAGGTTTAAGTAGTTCTAAGTTCTAGGGGACTGATGACCATATATGTTAAGTCCCATAGTGCTAAGAGCCATTTGAACCATTATACAATTAACACCCAGCAACGAATTTCCAAAATATAAACGCTTCATCCGATTTTTTCGATCGACGTGTCTTTAGAAATCTATTAGTGTAAACCTAAATTGGTATGAATTACAGGCATATAACTTGAATAGTACATGAGTTATGGGAGGTCAAAGTGGCCGATTACTATATATCGCGTCAGGCCTAAGTAGTCCACAGTTACACGAAAAAGCGGTTGCAGCATGCTTATAAATATATTTATTCATCTATGTTTATATCCGATATATACTATTCATGAGGCAATTGATTAAATATTTAATGTGTTTTAGAAAGCACAGAGTCATTAGGCTACTGGCCTACCTTTTCTTGCTATTCCTTTGATATATGTTTATTTAATTTATGTATTTAATAATGTGTGTTAGAGCGTGTTTATGGTCCAGCCGTAGGAATATTTATTTAATTTCAAGTACTTAAATGTAGATCCAGTATTTCGTGTGTTTATGGGTGCGTTAGCTTGAAGACATGGCGCGAGCGCTCTAGCCAATTACAGCGCTCGTGAATGGGGAGACTGGTTGGAAGCGGGAGAAGAGCATTGTTTCCAGAGAGGACAGGGTAGTTCTGGAGAGTACGTCACAGGACACGGGACAGCTGGACGTATCGGCAGACGCTCAGTCGTGGAGAGAGACTTCGAGTGTGGAGCGGTTTGCGCGTGGTCGCGAGAGATAGAAATACTTCGGAGTGCGGACTTGTAAACTTTTGAGATTTCTTAGGTTTCTACAGTAAAAACGAAGTGTGCGTTTAGAAGTGAATATCTCGCGAGCTGTGTTGTTGTTCATAACTAATTACGTGCTGTAGGAATCTATTCATTCCCTGTTATTCAACTTAAGTTTTATTTAATTGCTGGACCATCGACACCAGTAAGTTTTTTGCAGAAATATACCGCATTCTCAAAAATACTTCTACTATCGTACTCATCATATAAAGTCGTTAAGATAGTACCCGCCGATTTTATTCAATTGCAATCTTTCATTTATAAATTTGTATGTTGCTTTCCTAATTCGCAATTGCCGAGTGATTGAAACCTTCGACCATTCGATTCACGTGTGTATTCTTATCGTATACTGTAGACTCAGCAGCATTTGGCCTGTAATGCGGCAA
This sequence comes from Schistocerca serialis cubense, assembly GCF_023864345.2. Classification (NCBI taxonomy): domain Eukaryota; kingdom Metazoa; phylum Arthropoda; class Insecta; order Orthoptera; family Acrididae; genus Schistocerca; species Schistocerca serialis. Next base: position 585,392,320 of record NC_064643.1, read on the forward strand.
CTACGTATCCCAGCCCCTAGACATCGAAAACAGCCAGAACTTTTAATACTTCAACTCTGAGTCTGTGGGTACGTGGTTGAGGGCCATATCATTTCATCATTTTCATTACATTTGAAAGCCTGCATCACCTACAAAAACAAGCCAACCACAGAACAGTGAAACACGTAACTATGGCAATCTACAGGGTGAAAAGTATTTAAACCGACAAACTTTGGGAGGTTGTAGGGGACATCAAATATTTTTCCCTACTGTCATGAGGAGTATTTAAACCGGTAGAGGAAGATTTATCTGGCGGCAAATTAATCAAACCAACAAACACTTTTCCATTTTTTTTATGACGAAGAGACAACACATTAACACAACCCAATTTCAATTACAGTAGATTTTCAAAAATGCCTTCATTGACACTTAAACAAAGGTTAAACCGTCGGATCATGTTCTGTCTGACACGGGCAAAACCCCCAAGAGTATCCTGAATTGTTCCTGCTGCTGCTACTATCCGGGCAACCAGATCCTCTTCCGATGCAGCAGGAGTCGCCTAAACAAGGTTGCGCATCTCTCCCCACACAAAAAAGTCCAGAGGGGACATATCTGGGGATGGAGCAGGTCATGATACATGACCACCTCTGCCAATCCACGTTTCTGGGAATCGCCGATCCAGGAATCGACGCACACGACAACTGAAATGTGCCGGCGCGCCGTCATGTTGGAACCACATGTGTTGTCTTGTAGTGAGCGGGACGTCTTCCAGCAACTTCCTCAAATTGCAGCGTTCTTGCTGTACGACGTCGTCCCTATTCAGGTAATCTGCTAAATGACCCGGTCTCACGCGCACATTGGTACACAGTAGCAAAGTTCGTATGATGCGGGATACGGCGATTAGGATATTGTTGTTGATAAGCCCGCTGTACAGTTCGTCCGTTGTGGTGTGCTACGTAGTACTCGTCAACCATATCAGTGTACTTACTCCAGGTGTATCGATCCATTAGTAAACTGAGACAATGAACTACTACAATGGTGGACAGCAGTTGTCTACAACTCAAGAGCGTAATACGCCCTCTAACAACCGTAATACGGCCTCTAACAACTGAAGGGCGTAATATGACCTCCACTGGCTTAAGCAATCCTCATAGGAAAAAATGACATTAGGGAAAAATATTTGTTTTGATGTTCCCTACAACATCCCAGAGTTTGTCGGTTTAAATACTTTTCACCCTGTACAAATCTGAAAACAATAATAATTGGCGTTGTCGCATATTCGATACAAGGTGCCGTCAACTACTTACATACAAAGTACCACTACGCGCCGAACTATGCACATCAATTTATCAGCCCACGTGTAGACCCACACGTCAATATTAGCTTGTCCCGTATCGAATACAAACTGAGAGATTGCAACATATTTTCAAAGATCCACGCACAACCTACAGAGCAACTTCAGAACGAATTTATCATTCATTCATCGAAGAACCACATTTTGTCGTTGTGAGCCTCAACAAATACACTCGTTACATCAACACGCAAACTGAAGTCACATCAGCTCTTTAGCTTCCGCAAAGAACCCTCGAAGACATTGTACACTCACATCTGTACTATTTGACCAAGCATCGTACATAGTTCACTGGCGTACAGAATAATGATTACATGCTATATTTGTAAAATACATTATACGCAACATTATTTACATTGTCAAAGCAAAATCGGCCTAATGACGGATATGTGAACTATATCTCACCACGCGAGTCAGAAACAGTCTGTAAAACTTGTTAGGGTGTTGCAGGGTTCGTTGTGGTGAGAAATAATTGTTAAGAAAAAAAATTCGATATGTTGCGACTTCTCTGAGTTAATTAAAGTTGAAGTTAGCCAATCAGGCCGTTGAACGCGCACATTCTAGCAATCTTTCAGAAACAGTGTCGCCAAAAGTGTTCGTTTGCTTTCGGAAAATGGATCTAGAGAGCGATACAAAAATAGGACATGGGGCGGTTTTAAGGATCGAATCCAACCCAAGGCTGAGATGTCTCGTGCGCCATCATCTACAATTTGAGAACAAACGACTGTAATTGTATGTGGCGGGGCGCTTGGATTAGATCACGCAACCGACTTATTGGCTAACTTCAATGCTAATTGACTTGGAAACGGTGCAACGTATCGAACTCTTACTTGACAGTTACGTCTTATCACAACCTAACCTGAAACAGCCTTACAGGCTGTTCAGACTGTTCCTCACCATTCGGTAAATAGTGAGCAGACTATAATCCCTGTATAAATCTCTTTAACAACATTCATGTTGGACAGTTCCAAGCAGGACATATTCACTCAGAACACGTGGGGGTGTTGCAGGGTTGCATCACGACGTACAAATTCATATTAATCTAGCCAAGAACGAGGCAGGAATAAGTAGGGAGCGAATTTGACGACAGCTGCATCTCAGATTTGTAACACACGTAGCATTGTTTACAGAATCATATCAGAATATTCCTAATAATAGGAACGTAAACTGTGTTTTATAACCCACGATGAAATAAGTGCGTATCCAAAGATCATTTGGCTTATCAACGAAGAGCATTAATGTGAATACATCGGTTGATGGTACTGTGAAACGCCTCTCAGTGTTCGAAACCTAGAATGGTGTGAATTCAGGAGAAAGCAAATTCAGGAACATAAAATCAATAACGTAATCGTAGCGGCATTCTCAGGTTATATTAAATGTAACATTCGTTATGAAGTTAAAGCTAAATAAATCAGTCTCATTTGATACAGATCCATCATAATAGATCGCCCGGTTTTTTGTCGGACGTATGTACCATAGCCTTATTTTAAATGCTCTTCAACTATCGTAACTTATATTGTGCGAAAGACGAATGCAGGTTTTTAGATTTCTCTGTGCATACTGATGTTAACGAGTGTATTAGATGAGGCTCACATACGTGACAACATGTGCATGGCACATCTCGTGCGACACGGTGCATGGTGGTACTATGTATATAAGCAGTTGACGGCACCTTACGTAGAATATATGACTACGCCATTTATTATGGTCTAAGACTTGTAGATTGCTATGCATTTATGTGATTAACTGCTCTGTAGTTAGTATGTATTTGTAGGTGGTTGATAATGACTTGAGAGTCGAAATTGACCAACAGTAGCAAATAAAATATAAATTTTTCAACTTGCAACATACAATATTAGAATGTAGATGTGCTCAGTTGCAGTCAAGTCTTCGAAGGAAGCACTTGAGAATTCACGTCATCCAGAAACAAATGGCCGAGTATGCCAATATCGATAATTTTTGAGAGAAGCGTATGGGACATTAAGATGGCATATTGAATTCCCGAAAATGGTAGCGAAAAAAAAATTACTTCTCAATTCGCATACTTATTTGGGGAATTTCTTTGTTAAATATTTGACCATCCCCTGTCCCATGTCCACAATGGATAAACAGAGACTGCAAAGCATATCTTCTTTTACGAATTGTATAGAGGCTTTGGCCCACATAGAAACAACACTGTCAGATATCGTTATTAGGCCCATGAATGCAAATAATTTGTGAGGTTCATCGCAACACTGACGCCAGCAGCGGTTACGTTCACCACTCACATAAGAAGTACGTGAGTGGTTTTCACTAACTTTGGATTCGAAGTTCTTACAGTCTAATTCAGTTGTGAGGTCTCACACGGAAGTCTATCAATAACGGCCGTATGATAAAATATGAAGCGGGATCCTGGTGTGTTAACGAATAAATATTTCTGTGTTATTGTTTCGAGGATAACCCTAAAGTTTTCCATAAGTGCATAGAAATATGGTCTTCGGCGTAGCATGCTGCCTCAACATGAACTAAACAATGGTGAGCTGTTGGCAACGTTTATGTTCGAGTTCATAAGCGTACTCAAATGCATATTTTATTGTGAGTGTGTCTTGAGAGGGCAATGTACCTTGTAGTGAAAAGTTCGAAGTTATGGCGTTTTCGGCTTTATTAACGAGATTTTCTTGTAAGATATTAATACACTGAGGGTTATAATGCAATAATTGCTTGGACTAAAATCTTTGTAGCATTTTCTGTAAAATTTTTATTGTCTATACAGATAATGCAAGAAACGTCAGGATCTGCTCGATTATCCTCTATTTGTAAACACAGTGCGATTAAAATTTCTGAATTTGAGTGGAGCCATATCACTGTAACAGAGGCTGAAAATACCGCTTCAGTGGTAAATTTCTTTTATTATCACGACCGGTTTCGGAGTCTCATAAGCCCTTCCTCAGGTGTCGCAGTGGAAATACCAAGAGGAAGGAGATAATTTTCACACGCGCCACTACATACATAAAAAGCAAGAAAATTCGTAAAAAGAGTTTTAAATAATTTTTTAAAAAATAAACATTTCGAAGCCGCCGGTGCTGTGACACCTATGTCAATGCGGAAGTGACACCAGACAGTACTAAGGACGACTGCCTGGGTACGGAAATATAGAAATAATTGCAGGACACTTACACTGTGCTGTGGCCCCCTAGAGCCGTGGTGGGCGTGTAGCAGGCGCGGTGTGGTATCTATGAGCGCAGAACAGGGAGTAGCGGATGCAAACGAGGTAGCAAATTGGTAAACCAGAGTGGCAAAAGTGCTGCCATCTATTGACGGAGAGAAGAACGCGGGACCACTAGCCCGGCCATTCACAGTTTGAATTAGTGTTGTACATTTAAAATGAAGAGAAAACAAAAAATTATATAAAAATACACGAAATAAGTTAAAAGTGCGATATGCGTAGTAAAGGATCGTAATGCACAGGTCGGTACAGAACTGTGGTGAAACTGAGTGGAAGCTGCGATATAAGATTAGTATATAAATTGTAAAGCGCAATTAAACTTTTCTTTTACATAAGTGGCAAACAAGTTTTAAATTTAATGGGGATAATAAGTGGCAATGTGGAACAACGCGCAAAATAATTTTTTTTTATCAAATCCCTACTCTGTTTTAGCTAAGTAATCCTTCAATTTATAAAATGTATTGCGTAACAGGTACTTTTTTGTTGCCTTTCTAAATAAACGTATTTTTGCAAATTCTGTAATCTCTTTCGGTGATTTATTGTACAGTTTTATTCCTTGGCAGAAAATGCTGTTTTGATTTTTATGTTTATTTCTTCTTAGAAAATGTAATTTGAGTCTGTCTCTTGTTGCATGGTCATGGACAGACCTGTTTGTGCAGTAATTACCGCTGTTGTTTTTTATGTGTACAAGTGACAAGCAAATGTATTCACGTGGAGCAGTTAAAATCACCAGTGTTCTGAAGAGATCTTTACAATGAGCTCGACTGGTATTTTTTTATTATTCTTATGGATCTTTTCTGGAGTTTGAAAATTGTGTTCATTTTTTGTGCATTTTTCGAGAAAAAGAAAGCCATAGCTAAGAATTGAGAGTACATATAATTAATACATAACTAAAAGATACTGCATGTTACACACTGATGATAGGATTCTAAGGGCATAACATGCTGATGACATTTTGTTTCCAAGTACATTTTTGTGTTCACACCACTTCAACTGAGAATCAATATTCATTCCTAGAAATTTTGCATTTGTTACACAGTTTATAGAGGTGCCATCTACATTTAATTTAACATTGACATTTTTCCTCTTCAAACTGAAAGTTATGGCATTAGTTTTCTTTATGTTCAATGTCACTTTATTGCTTATTGACCAATCATAAACCTCCTTGAGAGTTTCATTTGCTTCCTCGGCAAGGAGTTGTCTTGTTTTCTCAGTGACTACAATATTGCTGTCATCAGCGAAGAGATTTTTCACCATGGGTAACACTACTGGGAAAGTCATTGATGTATATTAGGAACAGTATTGGTCCTAATATGCTACCTTGCGGAACCCCTATACTAATGTATTTTGGTTCTGATAAATGTTTTACTAAATGTTTGGATCTATTTGAATTATTTGTTATCTCTACTCTTTGTACCCTATCTGTTAGGTATGATCGAAGCCAGTCATTAGTTACCCCTCTTATTCCTAATGCTTCTAATTTATTTAATAGAATCGTGCGGTCGACTGTATCAAACGCCTTAGAAAGATCCAAAAGTATGCCTGTGACACACTCATCTTTATAAGAGCATCAAGTACTACTATTGTGAATTCTAATATGCCTCACTCCGTATTTTTGCCACATCGGAAACCAAACTGTGGTTCGCTTAAAAGATTGCATTTATTCAGGTAATTCATTAATCTGTCTTTCATAATTTCTTCTATTATTTTTGAGAATGCGGACAGCAGGGAAATGGGACGGAAATTTTCTATGTCTTCTGCAATACCTTTCTTAAGCAAAGCTACAACTCTTGCCTGTTTTAACTGCTCTGGAACTGTCCCTGATGTAAAGGATTCATTTATTATATTTGTTAAGGGGCTTTGTATAATCCCTACGTATTGTTTCAGTACACACATTGGTACTTCATCTAAGCCTACTGACTTTTAATTTTTTAGTTTTTGAATTGTTTTACTGACTTCATTCTCTGAGGTCGGAAGTAACATCATTGTATTTAGTGCAACATTATTTACAGGTGTTATATTTGTTTGGGGAAATTTTTGCTTTAACTTCTCTGCAATACTTGAAAAATGCCTGTTTACATAGTTTGTAAGTGCTGTGGATCATTTATTAACTTATCCCCTTCCCTTAGCAGTATGTTGTTCTGCATTGTTTGCCTCTCCCCGTTTCCTTTTTTATAACGTCCCAGACTGCTTCGCTTTTATTCTCTGCATTATATATTACTTTGTCATTAAATGACGTTTTGCAGCCATCAGCACCTTCCTATAGATCTTTTTGTATCTACGATAGAAATTTAAGAATTCTGGATCATTGCGGATCTTTTTCATGGAACTGAGGTGTTTAAGTGTTTGGAAGGACTTCTTAATACCTGTTGGTATCCATCAGTTTCTGTGATATGTTGATACAGACATGCATAACTTAAGAAACGCCTATTCAAAGTTGAATTTAGAGAACGTGGAGAATTTAGCTAATTTCATATTCACGTTGGTTTCCTTATACGCTTCATCTCAGATTTGATTTTCTAGTTCTTTTGAAAATCTTTTATTTCTGATAGATGTCGTTTGTAGGCTTGTAGTTTGGGGAATGATTCGATGCCTGACTTTACTGTTGTTATTTGACAGAGATCGTCTGATAGTCCGAGATCTTTTACAGCTACATCACATTTTTCCTTGTCCATATTTGTCGCCATATGGTCAATTACTGATATCGTTGTGGTAACCCTTGTCGCACTATTGACCAATAGGGACATGCCAAAACTTTGAAGGATGTTTCTGAAGGTCCTGCTGGATTCGTTTATGATGTTAGTGTTAATGTTAATGTCCCCACACAGAAATATGTTGACCTTTGTACTTGAGACTTTATCTAGAACTTCTGTTAACTTATTGAAAAAAGTGTCCACACTACCACTGGGAGATCTATACACACACAAAATGATTAATTTCCTGGTGATATCAAGCCCTGTTAATTCAATAGCTGATATTTCAAAGTGTTTCTCTACACTTACGGTACTGAGGTCATGTCTTGATTTGAACTACTGTGTTCCTTTTCTGATATAAATGCATGATCCTCCACCCTTTGAAGTAGTTCTGCGGTAACAGTTTGCTTTTACATACTATGGCAATACTACATGTTGGATCTCTGTGTCTCTACACCAGTGCTCAGTATTACAAACTACTGTGCAGTTCACAGATTGGAGCTCAACTTCTAATAGCTGTATTTTATTTTTTATTGATTGCATGTTTTCATGGAGGATTGTTAAGTCTGTGCAAAGCCCCATGTTACTCTTTCCAATGGTTCCTTTTTCTTTGTCAAATCTGGTATATGTGATATTTGAGGTGTTAAAATCTGTCTTGTGAGTGATTGTTTCAGTATTTTTTAAACTGCTGGAGATACTCTTTAGGCAGGGGAACCTGTTGTCTGGATTTATCCTAAAAAAGACCTACTTTTCCAGCGTATGACAACAGGTATTTGACCATGTGTGGCCCGAGATCCACACCCTATACTTTCATGAATCAGCTGTACCAATCTTCCATTTCCAGTCCTGTTTAGGTGTAGGCCCTGAATAGTGAAACCCCATCTAATGATAGTCCCTACAGGGACCAGAGAAAAAAAAAGTTTCAAATGGCTCTGAGCACTATGGGACTTAATTGCTGAGGTCATCAGTCCCCTAGAACTTAGAACTACTTAAACCTAACTAACCTAAGTACATTACACACATCCATGCCCGAGGCAGGATTCGAAACTGCGACCGTAGCGGTCACGCGGTTCAGGACTGAAGCGCCTAGAACCGCTCGGCCATACCGGCCGGCGCACCAGAGAAACATGAGCAAAGTTGCCTGTCCTCAAAGCCATCCCTAACCCCACATTGATTCGCCTCACAGCTCCATCAAGGTGTGGTCGATCATGACGCCGGAACAGCTCAACAAGTGTACGTTGGGGCCATGAGTCAGGAAAGCTATCTTGTCCAGGTCACCACCTATGTCATATGCCTCATCCCTGTCCAAACTGCTTCCCGCCCCACCCACTATCAGTACATTGTCCTCTTTCGTAAAATCCTCACATAAAGACCATAGATCCTCTATCACATGACATAGCCCTGTATTTGGCTTGAAGATACTGGTGGCCTGGTACGCTGCTGCCCCTAAACTTTCCTGTAACTGAGGGCCTACACCTCGCCCATGGCTACTACCTAGCAGCAGCGCTTTCTTATTCCTAACACTTTGTGCATTCCTAGGCCTCTTGGTACCTCAGTTGAAGTGTGCTACACATTTCCTGCTCCTTGTTCTACCTGAGGCTCTTCTCCAGTGGCAGTGGTAGGTACCTGTTTTTGGTCTTGATGGTAAAGCTGTCAGATCGTGATCTCTTTCCTCCTATCCCCCTACCAGCTGCCAGTTCTCAACCACCCTCCTACCCCCTATCTCCATTGATCCTTATGAGTTCCTTCCTTGCTTCCTCCCAACATTCTGGACAATGTATCCCCCCCCCCTCCCCCCCCCCCCCCCCCCAGTGAAAATACGAGAAGATTGGCAACACATGTGCCACTCCTGTTTACAAGCTCTTATTACTGATCAACAGAGAAAGTGGCGAAACCTATGGTCTCTGCTGTCAGAAAGTAATATGCCAATTAATAGCTAGCACTAAACGGACACATTAAAAGTAGGGTCACTTTAAAACCTGATAACCAACAGTTGACAACTAGTCGAGTCTTACATCAGATAAGACATAAAAAAATTACCTGTCTTTTATAATGTAAAATGCATTTCAGGTCTTATCTCATGTAAGCATCTATTAGTTGTCGACTGTTTGTTAGCAGGTTTTAGTGACCGCACTTTTAATGTGTCCTTCTAGTGCTGTTGCTGCTAGCTATTAATTGGCGTATTACTTTCTGACACCACAGACTGTAAGATTTCGCTACTTTCCCTGTTGATCAGTAATGAGAGCTTTTAAATAGGAGTGGCATTTATATGTTTCTTAACTGATGACTGGCGCGTTGTGCACGTTGCCACTTATTATACCCACCAAATTTAAAACTTGTTTGTCACTTTTGCAAACGAAAAGTTTAATTGCGCTTTACTGTTTATATAATAATCTTATATCGCAGCTTCCACTCAGTTTTACCACAGTTCTGTACAGACCTGTTCAACACGCTCCTTTACAACGCGTAATGCACTTTTAACTTACTTCGTGTATTCTTTATATATTTTTTGTTTCCTCTTGATTTTAAATGTAAAACACTAATTCAAACTGTTAACGGCCGGACTAGTGGCCCCGCGTTCTTCTCTCCGTCAATAAGTGGCAGCACGTTTGCCACTCTGGCTTACCAATTTGCTACCTCGTTTGCATCCGCTACTCCCTGTTCTGCGCTCATAGATACCATACCGCACCTGCTACACGCCCACCGCGGCTCTAGGGGACCACAGTACAGTGTAACTGTCCTGCTGTTATTTCTATATTTCCGTAACCAGGCAGTCGTCCTTAGTACTGCCTGGTGTCACTTCCGCATTGACATAGGTGTCAGCACCGGTGGTTCCGAAAAGTTTATTTTTTAAAAAGTTTTTTAAAACTGTTTTATGATTTTTTTGTTTTTCATGTGTGTTGCGCCTCTTGCTATTTCCAGTGCGACGCCTGAGGATGGGATTATGAGAGCCCGAAACTGGTCGTGATAATAAAATAAACTTACAACTGAAGCGCTATTTTCAACCTCTGATATAATGCTCGATTCCCGATGTTCTTCCAACAGGATTACATCACTGCAGTTCATATACAGGAAGAAATAGGGAAATATTTTCTTTTTCTCATCTTCTCGCCTTAATTTTTGTGCTCGGTGTCCCGTAGGGAGTATGTTGACATCTGTGACAACCTACTCTTGAACTGACGACATTAGTAGCACATCTAATGAAAACCTATTCGTAAATAATGTCACATTTCGTTGAGGCATATTTTCTCTGGCATTGATTGTCATTTTGCTGAAGACCAGGACTGCTATCGTGGCTGACCTCCTGGAAATACAGCGCGCTTCACGTACCACACAAGCTCCGCGTCTGGCGTGGTTTGGAAACCGGAAAGCTGAACGATGGCCCCGAGGGCAGCATACGCTGTTACCCGTTCGCCGCAGTCTGACTTCTAGGGTATCGGTTACGAGAGGCCTTGGAAGGGGGAACAGTATCCTGATTGGTTAGACTACACACTACCCTTAATTTGTAATGATTCAGTTTCAGTCTGTTTAAAGCTTTTTTAGCAAACACAGCTGGTACACTAGTCTGGAGCGCTATCGGACACTTCTTTACAAATCTGCTGTCAACTCTTACAGTTTGAATAACGCCGATTCGCCACAAGCCACAATTCGGGAAACGGACTACAGCATTTGCAGCGGTCGGCGCCCGCTCCCCCAGTATTGATCCCTGCGCTCGCTAGGTGGAGCACTAGAATTTCACCTGAAACGTCCTGTACATCTTCTGTCGACCACGACGTGGGAGCGTCATAAAGAACATAATTATTATTTATTTAGAATCTGACACAGGACAATTTGTACACCTATAAACTGTTTGACTGCAACCGTAAAAGACAGCGATTCGATTCACACGGTGGCGCCCAGAACGGCAATCGGGCGGTCGGTCTGGTCTATTCGAGAAACAAGCAGCGGCCCGGGGCCCCGTCGAGCAGCTCCAGGTCCGCTCCAGTGCGCTCCGCGGCGTCGTCGGCCGTGGAGGAGGACCGCCCGTCGCTGGAGAGGCTGCCCTCCGAGCCGTGCCGGCGGGGTTTCCGGAGGCGGCGGCGCTCCAGCGCCTCCCACGACGACCTCGCGCCGCTCACCACCACGTCGTGGTCGTCCGAGTCGCTGCTGTCTGCAACGTACCGACCCCGTCTGAGAGGTGCGTTCGTCGATCAACAAGGTACACACAGTAAATAGGAAATACACCAAACGGCCAAAAGACCCCATTTACCTACAAAACTAAACGCATAATGCGCCTATATAAAAAAAAGAGGCAAATATTCACTCGAGGCAATAGACAGTCTCCAGTCCTTTCATTCGTACTATGTATACCAGATGGGGTTTTGATACAAAGAAAAACATCGACGATACATAAAGAAACACGTCCGTACAAGCCGTGAAAGCCCAGCTGTACCGATCGGCCGCCGCGTCATCCTCACCCTTTAGACATCACCAGATGCGAATACGTATTGGCATGTCGTCAGCACACTGCTCTCTCGGGCGTTGACAGTTTCCGTGACTGACATTGAGAGATATGTACCAAATAGATTAATAAGACATGGTACTGATCCACCATTGTACAAAAATCAGAGCAGAACACTACCGCAGAAGCAAGAAAAAAAAAAAGGACCCCAAATTTCAAAGAACGCAAAATCCCCACTGTTGACGAACTTTTACAGAAGGTCGAAATTTAGTGCCTACATGAATTTGCGGGCTTTCCAATAGGAAAATAAATGATGTGATGTGGTGTTGTGTGGTCCTCAACTACGTGCCCACTGACTCAGAGTTGAAGTATTAGAAGTTAGGCTGGTTTTGTGGTCTAGGGGCTGGGATACGTAGTTGCCGCATTACAAGCCAAATACTGCTGAGTCTACAGTATACAATATGAATATACACATGAATCAAATAGTCGGAGGTTCCAATCACTCGGCAATTGCAAATTTTTGAATGCAATATGGAAATTTATAAATGGTAGATTGCAATTAAATAAAACCTGCAGGTACAATGTTAACGACTTTACATGATGAGTGCGACAGCAGAAGTACTTTTGAGAATGCCGTATATTTCTGCAAAACGCTTATTGGTGTTGATGGTGCAGCAATTAAATAAAATATAAGTTGAGTAACAGGGAACAATAAATTCCTACTGCACGTAATTAGTTACGAACAACAACATGGCTCGCAAAGTCTTCACTTCTAAACCCCGTCTTCACTGCAGAAACCTCGGAAATCTCACAAGTTCACAAGTCCGCACTCCGAAATATTTCCATCTCTTGTGACCACGTGCAAAACCCCTCTACACTCCAAGTCTCTCTCGCAACAGTGAATCCCTCGCACTGTACCGTCCAGCACTCCACCTCGCCTCTCTCGTACCGTTCTCCCACTTCCATCCAGCCTTCCCATCCACGAGCGCAGTGATTGGCTAGAGCGCTCCCCCCCCCCCCCCCCCCCTGTCATCAACCCAACACACCCACACAAACATAATGAAACACATTCGAAATACTGGATTTACATTGAAATAACTTGAAATTAATTAAATATTCCTATGGCTGGAACATAAACACGCTCTATCACACATTATTAAATACATAAACTAAGTAAATACACATATATCAAAGGAATAGCAACAAAGGTAGGCCAGTAGCCTAATGTCTCTGTGCTTTCTAAAACACAGTAAATATTTAACCAATTTCTTCATGAATAGTATATATCAGATATAAACAAAGACAGAGATGAATAAATATATTTATAAGCATGCTGCTACCGTTTTCTGTGTAACTGTGGAGTACTTATGGCCTGACGCGATATATAGTAATCAGCCACTTTGACAGCCATTAACTCATGTACTATTCAAGCTGCATGCCTGTAATCTATACCAATTTAGGTTTACACTAGTAGCTTTCTAAAGACACGTCGATCGACAAAATCGGATAAACCGTTTAGATTCTGGAAATTCATTGCTGGGTGGTCAGATACTAAACTAAACTTTAAACCAATAAAGATATGGAAAATCTGATTGCATTATCATAATCGTTGTTCAAATAATGGTAATGTATACGTTTCCTTTTGAGGTATCGTGAGTCACCTGACTATATTAATTTCTATACGAACAGTGAAATGTCTGCCATGATGGTTTCACAAAGTCCGCCGTCTGTGGCACTCTCGGCATACAATTTCTTTCATCAACACAGCGTCACCATGGAATTCGCAGCCAATCGGTTCCCGGACCCCGGCTAACGTTCGGCACCACGTGTTTGCTGCCGGGCCCCGGCTTGCTGAGCAGCTCATTCGGCTATGTCAACTCCGTACTTAGAATATTTCCAGGGCACCACAACTCGCCCATTATCTCACAGATGAGATGCTTTTAATAGTTTGCACTATGAAATTGTTTCGAAATCTGGCGGAAAATCTAAAGACATACTGGTCATATAAAAATATACCAGTGGACAGATTCAATCAATACCTTCAGTGTAAGATAAAAATGGCGATGTTATTGATGAGTTACGAAACACAGTTTTCCGAAATTCCTTCACAAAAGAAGACGAAGTCAATATTCCAGAATTCGAATCAAGATTAATTGCCAAGACGAATAACTCATAAGTAGATATCCTCGGAGTAGCGAAACAGCTTAAAACAATAAAGAAAAGGCCTCCAGTCCTAATTACATATCAGTCCGGTTCCTCTCACAGTATGCTGATACGATAACTCCAAATTTAGCAGTGATACACAATCGATCACTCGTTGAAAGATCCATATCTAAAGACTGGAAAGTCACACCAATAACCAAGGACGAAAACAGCAATAATCCGCTAAAATACAGAACCATATTGCTAATGTCGATGTGCCACACTATTTAATAACGTGTACTGTGTTCAAACACTATTTATTACGTTCAGGAAAAGATTCATTCACATGTAGCAAACACGGGTTTATAAAACATCAGTATTCTGAAACACAACTAGCTCTTTATTCTCACCAAGTAATAAGTGCTAGCCACAGGAAATGTCACACTGATTCCATATTTTCAGATTTCCAGAAGGCTATTGACACCGTTCCTCACAAGCGACTTCTAAAGAAACTGCCTGCCTAAGGAGTATTTTCTCAGTTGTCTGAGTGGATTCATGGTTCCTGACAGAAAAATCGGAGCTCGTGGTAGCTGATGAAAAGTCATAGCGTAAAATAGAAGTGATATGTGAAGTTCCAAAAATAAGTGTTAGGAGACAATCTGAACAGCCCTCTTAGATCGTTTGCAGGTTATGCTGTCATTTATCGCCTAGTTAAGTTATCAGAAGTTCAAAACGAATTTAAAAATTATTTAGGCGAGATTTCTGTAAGGTGCAAAAAGTGGCAACGGACTCCGTCACGGAAAGCGTCAAGTCAGCCACATGAGTGCGAAAGGAGATCCGTTAAATTTCCGTTACATGACAAATCACACAAATCTAGTAGCTGTAATCAACTAAATACCTAGGAATCACAGTTACGAACAACTTAAAATGGAAGGAGCATATAGATAATGTCGTGGAGAAAGCAAACCAAAGATATCGTTTTATTGGCAAAACGCTTAAAAACGCAACACTTCTACTGGAGAGCGTGGTTACACTATTCTTGTCCGTTTTCTTCTGGAACAGGGCTATGCGGTGTGGGATCCACATCAGTTAGGGAAAAAATTCAAAGAAGGGCATCTACTTTTATATTATCGCAAAACAGGGTGATAGTAGCACAAATACGATACGCGAATTGAGGTGGAAGTCAACAAAACAAAGGCATTTTCCGTTGCGACAGGTTCTTCTCACGAAATTTGAATCACATACTTTCTCCTCAGAGAGTTGAAATATTTTAGTGGCGCCCACCTTCACAGGGAAAAACAATCATCATAATAAAATAAGAAAAATCAGAGTTGTCACGGGAAGATTTAAGTGTTCGTTTTTCCCGTGCGCTCTTCGGGTGTGAAATGGTAAAGAAATAGCTTGAAGGTGGTTGAATGAACTTAGTTGTGAATTGCAGGGTAACCATGTAGCTGTAGATGAAAATGCACGTCCTGCCCCCTCCCCCCCCCCCTCCCCTGCCTATGCATCCGAGAATATTTTTATACTTTCAACAAGTTTGTTGATAGCTTTCATACTTTCATTTCGTGCTCTGGCAGTAACATGATGATCCTTGTATGATCAAATAATGGATATTGGCATGTACTACAAAACGCAATGTAACTAATTTCGAAAGGGAAATTGCGATTCACTTTCAAATGGCTACAAAGCCGAGTTAGTGTATCGAGAAGAAAGTAAATAACAGTCCGGTAGCGAGTGCATTAATATCTAGGCACGTCCACATGACTGTGAATCGTAATAATAAGATACCATCGGATTAAATTAATGATGTCGGTATCGAAAACCAACTTCTCTTCATAAACTGTTAATGCTAAAATAATCAGTGTATAGAGTAAATTCTTCATTATAACATACTATTTAAACGCTATTTTGCCTGATCAGTAAAAGACTTCAAAAGCATGTGATACCGTCTTACTGATGTTCATCAGCCCGATAAGCCAGCCAGCAGTCAGATCAGATGATAGGTATCCTGCCAAGAAGTAGGATCTTCAACTATTAAATCTATAGTCAGAGTAAATAACATTTGTGTGTATTTTCAGTGCCACAGAATTTCTACAGTGTGTTAATGAGTAAAAAGTATTCACCATTAAATGGAAAATACGGAGGATAGGCGCCCATAACAAGTCATTTGTTGTTCGTCTTTAAAACTCTTGAAAAGTTAACATAGTGCCTGTCAGCTTCTGTCTCGGATCAATCTGCGACGTAATATGTGACAATTTTTCGAACGTGTCAGGAGTAGATGTGGCTGACACTGACAACGTTTCATCTTCTGTTGCTAGAGGCTGACTTGAGTCTCGACTCACCCAACAGCAAGGAACTATGAAGCTTTGTCGTACTGCCAAAACTGAGATAAATTGCCAAACATACGCCGGCAGAACAACCAGAGACAGATTCTATCAGGGAACATGTCGACAAGTGGCCACGAAATCCTCAATTATTTTGCCTTAGGAAGTTACCATTTCGATGTTTCGATACGAGGCTAATGTCTCCAGGGCAACGGGAAATGAGATCATCCACTAAAGTGTCAGACAGTTATCTAATGCAAACTCATGGACTGCACTTACTGCCGTGTGGTTCCCTCGTGAGTAGCATCGCGTCATGTACTCATCAAGTGCATTCTTTTTTTATATAATCATCAGTCTTCTGACTGGTTTGATGTGGCTCACCACGAATTTCTCTCCTGTGCCAACATCTTCATCTCAGAGTAGGGCTTGCAACCTACGTCCTCAATTATTTGCTGGATATATTCCACTCTCTGTCTTCCTCTACAGTTTTTGCCCTCTACAGGTTCCTGTAGTACCATGGAAGTCACTCCCTGACGTCTTAACGGATGTCCTATCATGCTGTCCCTTCTCCATGTCAGTGTTTTCCACATATTCCTCTCCTCTCCGATTCTGCGCAGAACCTCCTCTTTCCTTACCTTATCGGTCCACCTAGTGTTCATGTGTTGCTTCACATCTAAAATGCTTCGATTCTCTTCTGTTCCGGTTTTCTTACAGCCCTTGTTCCACCACCATACAATGCTGCGCTCTCAGAAATTTCTTCTTCAAATTAATGCCTATGTTTGACACTAGTAGACTTCTCTTGGCCAGAAATGCAATTTTCGCCAGTGCTAGTTTGCTTTTGATGTCCTTCTTGTTCTGTCAGTCAGTGATTATTTTACTGCCTAGGTAGCAGAATACCTTAACTGCATCTACTTCGTCACCATCAAATCTGATGTTAAGTTTCTCGCTGTTCTCATTTCTGCTACTTCTCATTACTTTCGTCTTTCTTCGATTTGCTCTCAGCCCGTGTCCTGTACTCACTGGTCCAATCATTCCATTCAGCAGATTCTTCTTCACCTCACTCAGGATAGCAATGTCATGAGCGAATCCTAACACTGATACTATTTCAGCTTGAATTTTAATTCCACTTCTGAACCTTTCCTTTATTTTCATAATTGCTTCTTCGATATACAGAGTGAACAGCAGGGGCGAAAGACTACATCCATGTCTTCGACCCTTTTTATTCCGAGCACTTAGTTTTTGGTCGTCCATTCTTATTATGCCCTATTGGCTCTTGTACATATTGTATATTATCCATCTCTCCTTATAGCTTACCCTAATTTTTCTCAGAATTTCGAACATCTTTCTCCACTTTGCATTGTTGTACGCTTTTTCCAGGTCGACAAATCCTATGAACGTGTCTTGATTTTTCTTGTCTTGCTTGCATTATCAACCGTAACATCAGATGCCTTTTTGGTACCCTTACCTTTCCTTACGCCAAACTGATCGTCATCTAACACATTCCCAGCTTTCTTTCCTGTTCTCCTGTATATTATTCTTGTCAGCAATTACGATACATGAGCTGTTATTCTGATTGTGCGATAATTCTCACACTTGTCAGCTCTCGCTGTCCTCGGAATTATGTGGATGATACACTTCCGAAATCAGATACTACGTCCCCAAACGTATACATTCTACACACAAACGTGAATAGTCGTTTTGTTGCCACTTCCCCCAATAATTTTAGAAATTGTGGTGGAATGTTGTCTATTCTTTCTATCCTATTTGATATTAAGTCCAGCAAAGCTCTTTTAAATGCTGATTTAATACTGGATTCCCTATCTCTTGGGCCGGCCGGGGTGGCCGAGCGGTTCTAGGCGCTACAGTCTGGAACTGCGCGACCGCTACGGTCGCAGGTTCGAATCCTGCCTCGGGCATGGATGTGTGTGATGTCCTTAGGTTAGTTAGGTTTAAGTAGTTCTAAGTTCTAGGGGACTAATGACCTCAGAAGTTAAGTCCCATAGTGCTCAGAGCCATTTGAACCAACCCCATCTCTTGTAAATCGACATTTCATGCGTTGATAAAGTAGGTTGGTGTGTGCATAGAAGTACCCTCAATTGGGATTCAGCAAAGATAGGCAAGAATATTCACCGCTGTGCCATATGTCTGTTAGAGGTGGTCGACGAGACATCAGGTAAGTTGCGTCTGCATCCGACTTCATTATGGAGGCCGGGAAAAAGGATCAGCTAGGAAAAGTTTGGTTTTTGACTGTGGAAGGAGTCTCAGGAAACGAAATTCATGGCCTAATGTCCGGTGTGCATGACGAACATACTACGTCAGGTTGCGCGTTTGTTTGCGAGGAACGAACGATTTTTAGAAGGTCGGGTCTCACTGAAAAGATACCAGTCGACCAGGACGGCAGATGGTCTCATTCTGCTTATGTCGGGCATCAGTCGTAGCACTGCTCACGCCATCACGACAGACCATCTGCAGGTCGAGAGAACCTGTGCCCGGAGTTTCCCTGCAGCCCCCATACAGGCCCGACTTCTCCCCATGTGATGTCCACATTGTTGGAGCCATGAAGAAACTGGTGGCCGTCGATTTTTTTCGGACGAACAGGTGCAAGCCAGGGTTCAGTCATGGTTCTGTAGACAACAGCAGATATTCTTCTATGAAAGCATTAACGTCTTGTTTCACAGTGAGATAAGTGCATTAATAGTTATGGATTACTTTTAATGTAATAGAGTTTACTTACTTTTTCTCTTCTGTCTCATTCTCGATTGAGTGCCTCTTATATAAAGACGATTCAAAAGTAAACGTTAAAAGCGCTATAATATCTTTGACTGAAACAATGACAAAGATTTACATGACTTTTTCGACGTAGTCTCCCTGACGTTAAATACATGTATTCCACTGCTTCAGAAGTGCATAGATACCACGATGAAAGAACTCTTTTGATCGTGTGTGTAGCCAGTCGTTATCCACTATTTTCACCTCTTCATCACTTCTTAAATACTTGTCTCCCATTGCTTGTTTGAGTGCACCGAGCAGACGAAAGCCACTAGGAGCGAGGTCTGACAAATAAGGAGCATGTATCAGACATTCAGATTTAATTTCCAGAATAGTCTCAGTTGTCTAACGTGCTGTAGGCGGTGGGCGTCGCCATGCTGTAGCAATATTCCTGAAGTCGCAGGTCCTCGTAGTTTACTCCTCGTTCCAGGACAAAGTTGGTTCTTTAGCATGTCTGAATACAATGTACTGGTCACCATCACACTCATATCCATGTAAGTCTTCAAAATTACTCTATTTGCATCCCAGAAGAGAATGATCACGATTTTTCCAGCAGACACTTCAGCGCCATTTTCTTTTTTTTTTTGTTTTGGTTTAGATTATGAGCTGTGGCACCATCTGTGGCTTGACATTTTTGTTTGGTGGTAGTGGACCCGAGTCTCATCGCGTGTAACAATTTCTCCCAGAAATGCATCACCTTCGAAGTGGAAATGATGCAAAAGTAGTTCACATGCATCAACGTGACAGACTTTCAATTCGGCAGTCAACTGAGGTGGCACTCAACTTGCAGGCACCCTATTAAAGTGCAGCGCATTGTGAACAATATTCTGCGATAAACCTATACTAATCTTCAAACTTGTGGCTATTTCGTTCAAAGTTACGCACCTGTTCTCCTTTACAAGCTCCATCATTAACGCAATGTTCTCGTTCCTCACTATAGGCTGAGCCTGCTCTGGTCGTAGGGCATCCTCCATAGGGCATCCTCCACAGGAGTTACACCGCTCTCCAACTTGTTGTACCATTCATATACTTGCTGTGATGACAAAAACGAATCACTGTACTGCACTGTCATCCTGTGATGAATTTCGACTGGTCTGAGACCTTCACCACTCAAGAAACGCTTCATCACAGATAGCTGCTCAATCTTGGTACATACTGACGGCGGGACGGCCATCTTGTTTTGGATGTTGCTGCCTTCTCCTGCGTTGGACCTTCACTCTGCCATTTCTCGGCCACTTTCTGAACCCTCAACGAACACTATTGTCAACTACCAACTCCATCATTCAACTTTTCGAATTTTTATGGAACTTTTACGGTTTTCATTTGAATCACCCTCGTACAAACGTAACTAAAGACAACACAAAACAAGTGGACTGTTTTGGACACGAAATCGGTAATTGTCAAAATGGCTCTGAGCACTATGGGACTCAACTGCTGAGGTCATTAGTCCCCTAGAACTTAGAACTAGTTAAACCTAACTAACATAAGGACATCACAAACATCCATGCCCGAGGCAGGGCTCGAACCTGCGACCATAGCGGTCTTGCGGTTCCAGACTGCAGCGCCTTTAACCGCTCGGTCACTTCGGCCGGCCTCGGTAATTGTCCCTGTCACTGATATGAAAAGAACTGAGGATCAACAAGGATGATGTTTCTTCCATTATCTACAAAGTATCTACATCTACATCTATATCCATACTCCGCAAGCCACCTGACGGTGTGTGGCGGAGGGTACCTTGAGTACTTCTATCGGTTCTCCCTTCTATTCCAGTCTCGTATTGTTCGTGGAAAGAAGGATTGTCGCTATGCCTCGGTGTGGGCTCTAATCTTTATGATTTTATCCTCATGGTGTCTTCGCGACATATACGTAGGAGGGAGCAATATACTGCTTGATTCCTCGGTGAACGTATGTTCTCGAAAGTTCAACAAAAGCCCGTACCGAGCTACTGAGCGTCTCTCTTGCAGAGTCTTCCACTGGAGTTTATGTATCATCTCCGTAACGCTTTCAAATTACTAAATGATCCTGTAAAGAAGCGCACTGCTCTCCATTGGATCTTCTCTATCTTTTCCATCAACCCTATCTGGTACGGATCCCACACTGGTGAGCAATATTCCAGCAGTGGGCGAACAGGTGTACTGTAACCTACTTCCTTTGTTTTCGGATTGAATTTCCTTAGGATTCTTCCAATGAATCTCAGTCTGCCATCTGCTTTACCGACGATCAACTTTATATGATCATTCCATTTTAAATCACTCCTAATCCCTACTCCCAGATAATTTTTGCAGTTAACTGCTTCTAGTTGCTGACCTGCTATATTGTAGCTAAATGATAAAGAATCTTTGTTTCTATGTATTCGCAGCACATTACACTTGTCTACATTGAGATTCAATTGCCATTCCCTGCACCATGCGTCAATTCGCTGCAGATCCTCCTGCATTTCAGTACAATGTTCCATTGTTACAACCTCTCGATATACCACACCATCATCCGCAAAAAGCCTCAGTGAACTTCCGATGTCATCCACAAGGTCATTTATGTATATTGTGAATAGCAACGGTCCTACGACACTCCCCTACGGCACACCTGAAATCACTCTTACTTCGGAAGACTTCTCTCCATTGAGCATGACATGCTGCGTTCTGTTATCTAGGAACTCTTCAATTCAATCACACAATTGGTCTGATAGTCAATATGCTCTTACCTTGTTCATTAAACGACTGTGGGGAACTGTATCGAACGCATTGCGGAAGTGTCAAGAAACACGGCCCTCTCAGTCTCGTGGACGAATAGCGCGAGCTGGGTTTCACACGATCGTCTTTTTCGAAACCCATGCTCATTCCTACAGAGTAGATATTTTTCAAAATGAAATTTTGTTCCATATTCGTGCAGCATAGAGTGACTGACCTGCAGAATGCTACGCGAATGAGAATTACTGCAGATTTCATTGATTAATGTGAACTAAAGCTGTTCTTTCTGCTAAACTTAATAGGAAGGAATAAGATCTGGTGCTTCCATTACGATTCGAAGAACATGGAGGCAGCTGTCGTTGTTGCAGGCCACAGATAACTGCTTCAAAGTGTGACGGACTTCCCTGGTACTTTGAACGTAATAACAGTAACTTTTTCTGTGTGCGTAGACGAATATTGTAGACAGCTGTTCTGGCTATCGAGGGCAAGTGAGGTAAGTTTGAGCATGACGCAAGTGCACGTAGTCGGTAAATATGTCTTCCTGGTGTTAGCTGCGTCGACAGTCGGCAGGAAATAAACGTGACCGTAACGACCCTGCAGCGCGCTAACGAAGTTACATTACCAGCCACGAGCAGGCAAGTTGCCGTTGCGACAATAACTTCTGTGGCGAGGTGCTGTTCTTGCGTTCAATGTGATCTTAAATTAAGTTCCTAGTCCATGTTCCTTGCCAATGGATGACGTAATGAGCCGAGTGTATCGATCTGAAACAGGTCACTCTACGACACAGCGCACAAATGTCGGCAGACCACATATATATCTGTCGGAGGTGAAGTTGCGGAAAGTGGAGCAGTACATTAGACAATACAACTTCACCGTGAGTCTTACATTAGAAGCAGTGACAAATGCCATTTTTCTCACCTGTTATTTAAAATACTTCTAGAAATTTTATTTTGATGCAAGATAACTACAAACTACATATATCGTAGCGATATTTCATGCTGTAGTATGATCATCTTCAAAATATTTAACAACCAAATTAAGTTAACTGCTCTCGGTTACTCTAATTAATTAACAGTTTTTTTCCCAAAATCGCCCGGAGGGCCTATTTTCTAAACAGCACTGTGATTTTATAACGTCTCCAAAGTTGTCCACTACGTAAAAATGTCTTTTTCTACTTACAAGTTACTGTGTGATGTTTCAAGTCGACGCACAGGTTATGTCCTAAACCAAGCACGCCACGTAATTGCAGGACTGATAGCCGCCCGGAGTGGCCGAGCGGCTCTAGGCGCTACAGTCTGGAACCACGCGACCACTACGGTGTCGCAGGTTCGAATCCTGCCTCGGGCATGGATGTGTGTGATGTCCTTAAGTTAGTTAGGTTTAAGTAGTTCTACGTTCTAGGGGACTGATGACCTCAGGAGTTAAGTCCCATAGTCCTCAGAGCCATTTGAACCATTTGCAGGACTGACATCATTTTGCATTTTACATTACAGTACTACTTGCTATAATTTATACAATCAAACAATTGGACCAGTGTAGAGACGTCTCTGAAGTAATAGAAGGTTACTTCAAACGTACGTATCAAACATACAGTGAAGGAAAAGAGAAAATTCAGAGGTTAAATAAAAATTAAAAAAGCAAAATCCAGTTCTGAGGTTTAAGGATGACGTAACCATCCTGGGAAAGAGTAAGACAGATTTAGAAGCATTGTTCTTAACACAGAATATCAGCTAGTATTTAGCAAATATAAGACAAAAGTGCCAAAATATAACAACGTTGAGTCGTGTGACTGGTCAGACTTCGAAAACTCGGGAACAAATTTTACAAAAACTGAAAAGAATCATCATATATACAGAACAAAGATGCATGAGAGAGACTAGACAATGCAAGCATCATAAAGAAATAACAAATTTGGCAACTTAACGCATTTCTTGATTAAAGAGTTCAACTGCTGGAATTACAGAATTCCCTGGACAACAGCATAGTAAGGAAGTAAAACGCGAGTAATCGTAAACCGGAGACAAAAGTTGATAGCATAAAGATGTGTGAGCACTGAGAACATGTCGTTAAGTATTGATTAAAACATTGTCTGTGGAGAATCGCTGCTACAAGAAGGGATAGGTGAGTAGGAAATGTGCTGCAGCAGCCAGACATAATTATTTTTAGTCCGAAAGGAAAAGTTGTTGGTGATTAGCAATAGTGGTATAGACCGAGAATTTCTAACATACAGCGCCTTGTAATATAGAAGATGGTGTAATTAATCGAAGATAAGAAGTACAGCACGAAATAGGACGTGGAGAACTGTACTCGCGTCATAACTGTCTCAAAACAGATAAGTAAATATATAAAGCATTTTTCTTTTAACTCCACGAATAGGTAGGCAAGTAAGCATTCGGTGAGGCAGAACCTGCAGTATGTCAAGACTTTAGCAGTAGCCCGAGAGGTGCAGGCTGTGTTATAATCTACGCTTAATCTCATCGCCCTTTTATATCATGTAAAGCCTTGAGATGATTGAAGCGAACTGCAAAATCATTTACACAAGACATATTTACGGTGCAAAAAGTGGCAATGGTCTCTAAACAATGAAAAGTATGAAGTCGTCCACATGAGCATTAAAAGGAATCCGCTAAATTTCAGTTACACGATAAACCACACAAATCTAAAGGCTCTGAACACAACGAAATTCTTACGGGTTACAAATGCGAATAACTTAATTTGGAACTATTCTATAGATAATATTCTGGGAAAAGCAAACACAATTTTGCGATTTATTGGCAGCACACTTAGAAAATGTAACAGGTCTACTAAAGAGACTACGCTTGTCCGCCCTCTTCTCCAGCATTCCCGTGTGATGTGTGTTCCACATCAGATAGGAATGACAGATCGCAGAAGATTAAAAGGACAGCTAGTTTTGTATTACTGGTAAATAGGAAGGATTGATACACGAATTATGGTACCAGTCATTAAAACAAAGATGTTTTTCGCTCCAGCAGGACCTTCCCATGGAATCTCGATCGCCACATTTCTCCTCGGAGTGCGAAAATATTTAGCTGGCGCCCACCTACGTAGTGCGAAGTGATCATCATAATAAAACAACAGAAGTAAGAGCTAGCACGGACAGATTTAAGTGTTCGCTTTGTCCCGCATTCTGTTCTAAAGTGGAACGGTAAGGAAATAGCTTGAGGGTGGTGCGATGAACCCTCTACGAAGCACTTAATTGTGAATTACAGAGTAACTATGTAGCTGTAGATATAGATCTAGATGTAAATGTATGTCCGTCGCTGTTACTTAGCGATAAATTGAAGGTTTTTTTTTTTCCTTTCTTCCCATTTTCTATAGATGTTTAAACCAAAGGTCTACTCTGGAAAGTTATTACGAGAACTCCGAATTCTATTCGAAACAACGTGAGTTCCTCATAGTTAACAGTCATCTCTCTGGAGCTTTCCTTGGATCGCCTTCCTATCAGTTTAAATTTATACTAGTCTTTGTTATTCGTATCAGCTAAACGTGTGATACATTACGCCTACAATTCTTGCTGCACTATTTTTTATTCAAGTTAGAGGCCTTACTGTGAATAAATTACAAAAAAATTACGATTCAAAGGCTATCGCTCACTACTTTCTTCCGTCTTTCAGGCAGCATACGACTCCCGCGGCGGAGAAAGTCGACTCTTTTGAGGAGATCCATAAATCTATTCGATTTTTCACTTGTTGATGCAACCGTAATTGTTCGTCACCCAGGCAATGTGCAATTGACCGAAAAAGCTGGCAATCGGGAGGAGGGGCGGGAGGCGGGGGGGGGGGGGGGGATTCTGGAGAATACGGCTAGTGGTGTAAGACTTCACCTCAACATTTCCAAGTTTGTTTTGACGGGTTTTACAACATTTGGTCGAGCATTGTCATGCTGAAAAATCACAGTTTCATGCCTATCGGTGTGTTGTGGCCTTTTGTCTTTCAGTGCTCGGCCGAAATGCATCAATTACTTTCGATAACGTACTCCTATGATTGTTTCCGTCGGTCTGAGTATCTTTTAAACCAGCTCTCTTCCACAAGCATGCCGGTCTTCGACGTCAAAATCAACGTTCTTCAAGCGTTGAAACCATTCTCTGTACTTTCTTTCACTAATAGGTGCTTCACCTTAGGTCTTACCCAGGATTTTATGAGCCGCAGCCGCAGATTTCTCCATGTTAAAGCAGAAAAATACAACTTCCCGCACATGACGAGAACTGCACTTGTAATCGAAAATAACATTATGATGTATCCACAAATCAGCTAATATTGTGATGACACCATTTTCACAAATGCCTACGCTTAATTTATGATAAAAATTCAATGCAGACAATATCCCGTCATGCTTCATGTTAGCAGATGGTATGGTGTACTAAGTTAGACCTGTGGGTGATTTCAATTGGTGTCCGCAGGACATACTCGTACACAATGTAAAATGAAAAGTAAAGTGTATATGTCATTTAAATAACAATAAAATCTGATATAACATATTTCATAACCTAATATAACATAATCTGTATCTATGACAAAACGGTGGAGGAAAAGTTGTAGACCTTAGAATTTAGGCTATCAGAAGGTCTATGGACCATACTAACGTGTTGAGGCGTCGACGTCACCAACGCTGCACTGCCCCTCGGACCAACGACAACTTTTCAGCGAACTCTGGGTTTCGTCTTTGCTGGACAACGTGTGCTGCCGGTGGGCCTCCAAACTGTCACCCGCTCCAGACTGGCGTTCCATCTGCTGGCAGAGATCATTCCTGAAACAGACCTCGTCCAACAAACGAAACTGAAAATTGCGATTTAACGTCGCAGTCGTTTACTAGGAGGGACGCTATTGACAAGGGATAGGTACATCATACAAACGTCCTACATCACAAATTTTAGTATCCGGACAAGTCTATACCCCGTAAAAATATTATCATTATTGTATGTCCTTAAAAATTAATATTCAGAATTATCAATGAGTCAGGCTAAAGTTTCAAGTAGAGATACATTCCGACAGTAAGTTTCGTTATTGTTTTCTACACGGAAACTTTTTTACGAAAAACAAATACATCACGGCGACGTGCGCTTCTTACACTAGTTTTCGACTTAGTCGCCACCGACATTGAGCTGTCGTAGCTTGCTATCGATTTGAAGAAACCACTGTCCTGTAACTCGGTGCCCTGCGATGCCTCGGTGTACTGTTCCTAACACCAGGTCCGGCACACAGTTTTAATCTGCCAGGAAGTTTCATATCAGCGCACACTCCGCTGCAAAGTGAAAATCTCATTCTGGTAACGATGTTGTTTTCATTCGTGGATGGGCAGGGACGTCCTCATCAAGCTTAACCTTCCACAATCTGCCTTCCTTCCCTGAACGTATACCATCAGCGACCAACCATTTGACGAGACATCTCTTCACCATACACGGTCTGAAGGCGTTCATGGACGATGGACACACTATTCCCACGTGACCATTCATACCAGATAGCTGCACGCATTTCCACTGGCGACCACGCTGTCAGTAAACGTCCGTCTGACATCGTAATTTGTATTCGAATAACCTCGGGCACGCCGGTATGCTGCTATCTCTTCTTCGGTGTTGGGCGCATGCGCCACTCCTCCTCCGCTTACGCCATTTCGGTCATTGAACCGTAACGGGTGTGGATGCACATGGAATTTGTTGGTGTCAACTGGTGTACCATCTACTCTTCCACAAGCAACGACAAAACTTACTTTCGGAACGTCCTACACATTTTCCATCATTAAAGACATGGTCATGTGGCTCCAGTCTCTTATTTCTCGAAATTAAAATCGTATGTAGCACCATGTTCCGAACCTAGAACGTTGTCTTTCTCGGAGAAATTTCTTATCGACATAGTTGTCATGGTATGCCTCACCATCCACCTCCGTAGTTTCAGTTCTACTTCTCCCACTTTCCGAACGTCTTCGTGGGTTTTTCTGTCTCATTCGATAAGAGTATCCGAATTCGAATCGCGGTCTAGCATAAAGTTCAAATCTGTCAGGAAGTTCCCCAAACAACACATACTCCACTGCAGAGTGCAAGGTGAGGCGTGTTGTCTTTATATCGCTCCTGTCTGGAGCCTGTATATCGGGAGAATGACTCATGCGTGCACAGTGACGGATGGTCTGAAGCGGGTTCAGTCGAGTACGTAATTCTAATTTTCATTTACTAGAGGACAGTAGCGGAGAGGACTAAACAGGAAGAACTATTATGTACACTCCTGGAAATTGAAATAAGAACACCGTGAATTCATTGTCCCAGGAAGGGGAAACTTTATTGACACATTCCTGGGGTCAGATACATCACATGATCTCACTGACAGAACCACAGCACATAGACACAGGCAACAGAGCATGCACAATATCGGCACTAGTACAGTGTATATCCACCTTTCGCAGCAATGCAGGCTGCTATTCTCCCATGGAGACGATCGTAGAGATGCTCGATGTAGTCCTGTGGAACGGCTTGCCATGCCATTTCCACCTGGCGCCTCAGTTGGACCAGCGTTCGTGCTGGACGTGCTGACCGCGTGAGACGACGCTTCATCCTGTCCCAAACATGCTCAATGGGGGACAGATCCGGAGATCTTGCTGGCCAGGGTAGTTGACTTACACCTTCTAGAGCACGTTGGGTGACACGGGATATATGCGGACGTGCATTGTCCTGTTGGAACAGCAAGTTCCCTTGCCGGTCTAGGAATGGTAGAACGATGGGTTCGATGACGGTTTGGATGTACCGTGCACTATTCAGTGTCCCCTCGACGATCACCAGTGGTGTACGGCCAGTGTAGGAGATCGCTCCCCACACCATGATGCCGGGTGTTGGCCCTGTGTGCCTCGGTCGTATGAAGTCCTGATTGTGGCGCTCACCTGCACGGCGCCAAACACGCATACGACCATCATTGGCACCAAGGCAGAAGCGACTCTCATCGCTGAAGACGACACGTCTCCATTCGTCCCTCCATTCACGCCCGTCGCGACACCACTGGAGGGGGGCTGCACGATGTTGGGGCGTGAGCGGAAGACGGCCTAACGGTGTGCGGGACCGTAGCCCAGCTTCATGGAGACGGTTGCGAATGGTCCTCGCCGATACCCCAGGAGCAACAGTGTCCCTAATTTGCTGGGAAGTGGCGGTGCGGTCCCCTACGGCACTGCGTAGGATCCTACGGTCTTGGCGTGCATCCGTGCGTCGCTGCGGTCCGGTCCCAGGTCGACGGGAACGTGCACCTTCTGCCGACCACTGGCGACAACATCGATGTACTGTGGAGACCTCACGCCCCACGTGTTGAGCAATTCGGCGGTACGTCCACCCGGCCTCCCTCATGCCCACTATACGCCCTCGCTCAAAGTCCGTCAACTGCACATACGGTTCACGTCCACGCTGTCGCGGCATGCTACCAGTGTTAAAGACTGCGATGGAGCTCCGTATGCCACGGCAAACTGGCTGACACTGACGGCGGCGGTGCACAAATGCTGCGCAGCTAGCGCCATTCGACGGCCAACACCGCGGTTCCTGGTGTGTCCGCTGTGCCGTGCGTGTGATCATTGCTTGTACAGCCCTCTCGCAGTGTCCGGAGCAAGTATGGTGGGTCTGACATACCGGTGTCAATGTGTTCTTTTTTCCATTTCCAGGAGTGTATTTACGAATTTTGGCCACCAGAATCCAGTAGTGCACAGAGACATTCAAGAAACAGGTCAAGATAATGTTTTTATGAATTGTTCTGCTTATTTCCTGAAGGCTTTTTTGTTTATTTATGTTTGTACAGTTTCGTACATGCTTTTATTAGTGTGAATGATGAGTGAGTGTGGTCTAAAGTAAATATGTAGATCACTGTTCTAACTATGAATGAACACTGTACGAATTACTGTGAGAGAAGTTTTAAGCCAGTGTGAATGCAGACAACGGGGAAATTTCTATCATAATATGTTAAGTAAGTTTATGGTAAAAGGGAAGGTAATTGGAGTGCAAATGAAAATAGTTAATAATATGTAATATAAACAAAATATCAGAGTGTTAAAAATTTATTTCAGGAAAAAGTACAGTTCGAAAGTGTGTTATTTGTTGATTTTTTAGTCATGAAAAGCGCGGATAACGCGGGAGAATAATGTTTTGCTGTTGGCCTTAAAGAAAACTGACCAATTAGTACGGAGTATTCTTCGAGCGTCTTTTTGGAATGGTTACAACAGTCTAAGGGAGCCCAGACTTTCAATGGTACGGTCATGTGTATCAGCTCCAAATGAAGTTATAATTTGCCGGTTTTATTTGTGCTACATGTTTCAAAAGTGTTTTAAAGCGAAGGCATATTTATTCCTTTGTGGTTTTTTAGAACGTACGGATTTTTTAAGTAATTTTGTGTGCGAGAAAAGACAGTAATTCTGCGAGGCATATTGAGCAGATCGGTGACTAAGAACTTCAGTGCAACAACCACCGGTAAACATAATAGTATGGCGAGCATTTTCATTTGAGAACAATCCGTGCTAAGTAGCTGTTCGGATTTCGGGAAATACGTTACCATAAACTTGGGGACTTGAATGAAAGGGTTTGTGCATAACTGTGTTAGGATTAGCACGGGCTTGGCAGTGAACTTGTAATGATAAACTTCAGAATATATTGAAGTTTTGACAGTATTTCCACCTTTAATTCAAAATGAAGACCTTTTCCCGATTCTTAGAATCGTTACATAGTATGCAGCCGGGTACGATTTGCAGTACGGTAAGTTTCTGCTCGGCTTTCCTACCGGTGATCTGCTGCAAAGACTTCACAGGTAGGTGCAGCTAACGGACGAACATAACCGTGCCGCAGGGAAGGTTAATTCTATCAGATAAGGACTTTTTATCGAACAAATAAATCTATTATTATTTTTATTATTATTACAGGATTAATCAATACAAAGATTAATTAATAACAACGTCTTATTGTATTCATGTTATACTCCGCCAAGCCTCTTTATCCAGCGCATCATCCCTGTCGATGCTGCGATGTTCCACTACTCCATTTACGTAGTCTGTCCAAGAACGTCTGCCGGGTGGTTTCCATTCATAAACCTTCTTTCGCCACCGAGGATCTGGCACTCTCAACATATGTCCGTATCATTTTAATGATTTTCTTTCAATTCTATCCATCACTGTCTCATTTGCCTTCATTGTAGTTCTTACTGCATCATCATTAGTTTTTCTTTCGATTCTTGATATTCTGGCACTCCTACGCAAATAATCCGTTTCCACAGCTATTAGTCTTCTTTTGGTATCCGCATTTGTTCAGTTTGTGTGGCGCTCAACTGCGCGGTCATCAGCGCCCGTAGGAAGGCCCGATCTTTACACACTCAAATTTTTTTCAGAGTCCAAGCTGTCCACTGGCAAGAATGATGATGATGATGATGATGATCACGATGAAATGATGAGGTCAACACAAACACTCAGTCCCTGGGCAGTGAAAATCCCCCGCTACGGTCGCAGGTTCGAATCCTGCCTCGGGCATGGATGTTTGTGATGTCCTTAGGTTAGTTAGGTTTAACTAGTTCTAAGTTCTAGGGGACTAATGACCTCAGCAGTTGAGTCCCATAGTGCTCAGAGCCATTTGAACCATTTTTTTGAAAATCCCACTCCCGGCCGGGAATCGATCACGGTACTCCGTGATCCGGAGGCAGCAACGCCAGTCACTAGACCACGAGCATCGGACTCTCTCTGGCTGTGAAACGTCCGAAATTGTTTTCCCCAGAGAAAACGTTTTACCATCATTTATCTGTAAGAGATATGTAGGAAAATGTCTTTGAGATCGCTGTGTTTTGGTCAATCGTTTCTTACGCACTCTTAGAGCGAGAGCAGCGTCGAGGGTGAAGTGGGGGAAACTGGAACGTTATGTGCTTAAGGAGAGTTGTGATGTGAGGAAGTTTTGGATAGATTATACATATAAGTGTGCTTCAAATGACGAAGAGTATATGAACGTGTGCTCCGATGAAGTAAATATTCGTCTAGGTTTCTTATAAAGGAAGCAGACATAATCGAAGGCTGGGTATTTATTATCCTCTCACCTGGTGTGGGACAGCCCTGTTTGACGGTACACTATCGAAAACTAATTTAAACTATTATCTAGTGCTAATAACGGAGCAAACAGGCAGGTAACCGTGGGAGGAGGGGGCTGGTACTTGAGACAATCAAAAATGTAAGTATCAACTGACAAGATTAAGTTGTTATTCTATAACTGACGTCGGTAACAATTTATATTTGGCATGTTGTACATTAGGCTTTTACCACACGAAATGGTATGACTACGAACAGCTCGTAAAAAAACGTTAAAGAGGTAACCGCATGAATGCGATGTACAACAAAGTTTTCATAATGTATTCGATTCTGAGAATCATTAATTCTGTGAATACAACACACTCGCTTAAGAATCGTACTTATAGTAAAGAGCGTTTGTGTATGGTGGCTAAGTTATGGTCTACGGATAAGTGGTGATAACTACCCATGAATGTACGCTCCAACCCCAGTGAGTATTTTCCCAGCGGTCAAAGCTAATAATTTAGTCTTTCCAGGAAAAACAGTCCGTCGCATCAGATAAATCAAACGCTAATGTCGCCACGACATACCCACACAAGTCCGTCATGAGTGCGGTAGGTCTACACAATCTCCCATGACATCCTACGTCATGTACAGAAACTCATCACTCCATAAAACTTCTTTCCACCCATCCAACACACATAGGACGACATAGTCTACAGCACCCTATCTCACGTCGCGCTTTCGCCTTTGTGATTAGGTGCTCCTCTCCAGCAGAACAACAGTGATAATTGCACATATTCGCCTCTCGACAGATCGTTCCGGTACTCTACCCGAGCTTCGTCCTGAAATTCTGGCGGTGTATGGACGAAATGTAATGTCCCTTCCAGCCGTAGCGTAATGGTGCTAGCAATTTGACCAAGGCCGCACAGATGTGGGTGATGGCGATAGGAAAGTTCAGATCTTTCACCATGCACTTTCCGTCCTTTCGGCAAGCCGAAAGAACATTTCGGAGAACGAGATTTTACTACTATGACGACGTTCAAACAGCGGACCTCGATTGGCATCGTTACCAGGGTGCGGATCTCTATCGTCTGAGTAACTGAACGATTGAAGAATTAGTGATAGTTCTGCCTTTTTGCAAGTATACAATTTATAGTTTTGCTTTAACACACAACAAGTTTCACTACAATTGTGGCAGCCTCAGTGGGTTTTTTCTTTTATTTTTCTGAAATGTATCATACAGATTATATTGAGACTATGAAATATGTCATATCCGATTTTGTTGTTATTTAAATTATATACACCCTTTATCTGTTATTTTACATTGTGTATGTCACAGCCACAGGTATAGCTTAGTATACGATAACATCCCCAAACAGGAGGCATGGTAAGTTATTGTCTGCATTGAAGTTTTCCTTATATGTAGCCATTAAAAATGGGTTACGATGCAAAATAGTGGTAATATATCTGTTTCTAGTCTTACCGTTGCTGTACTTGGGTAGTACTTGTGTGCGATGCATGTTTTTTATGTGACTGTGTAGTTGGACTGACCTGTGGACATCGGTAGAAATTCTTGTGAAGCTTTTGTGTGGAGAACTATTTGGAGTTGTTAGTTAACCATGGATTTTTCGTATTTTGACCGAGTTAACTCATTTTTTTCCCCGCTCATTTGTGAACGTCCAACCCACAATAACATAACAAGACGCAGTATTCGCAAATGATTAAGAGAAAACGTGAGTGAGCCTTCTCAGAAAACGAAATTTAATCCATGAATAGCAAAGTACTCCAAATAGTTCTCCTCGTAAAGGCTATACAAACATTTTTACCGATGTCCACAGGTCAGTCCAACTACACAATCACATCAGAAACACTCATTGCACACAAATACCACCCAAATACTGCAGTGGTAAGACCAGAACCGAGTGAGTATATTACCACAAATTTTTACCGAAACATATTTTTAATGGTTAGATATAAACAAAAAACCACTGCAGACAATATCCCGTCATGCCTCATGTGAGCTGATGGCATGGTGTATTAAGTTAGACCTGTGGGTGATTTCTATTGGCGTCCGCAGGACATACTCGTACACAATGTAAAATAAAAAGTATAGTGTATATGTAATTTAACAACAAAATCCGATATGACATAATACATAGCGTAATATTACATAATCTGTATATATATATTTCTTTTTTTTTTGAAAAATGAAAGAAAAGACCGACTGGGGATGCCACTACTGTGCTGAAAAATATTTGTATGTTAAGGCAAAACAATACTTTGTGTACTTGCAAAAAGGCGGACCTATCCATAATTCTTCATTATTTACTGGAAGCACGGGAAATGAGCTCAAAATTCCAGTTAAAAGATAAGGAAAACTATCTGACCTTTATTTTCAGAGATTCGGTAGCTACGTTGAAAAACAATGTCATAAATCTGTGCCACTTTGAAATATAGTGCTGCATATAATATAGGATGTATTGTATTGTACCTATTGTATGTTAACCGCGGACCTAGAAACGACGGAAAGGCTCCGTCCCCGCCGCAGCCGCAGTGGTCCAAAACCCCACGGCGACCACCGCAGTCCACTTCATCCCTCCGCCGCCCCACACCGAACCACTCTTTCAAGGCCGGCCACGGTGGCCGAGCGGTTCTAGGCGCTTCAGCCCGGAACTGCGCGACTGCTACGGTCGCAGGTTCGAATGCTGCACGGGCATGCATGTGTGTGATGCCCTTAGGTTAGTTAGATTTAAGTAGTTCTAAGTTCTAGGGGACTGATGACCTCAGATGGTAAGTCCCAGAGTGCTCAGAGCCATTTGAACCACTCTTTCAGGGTTATGAGGTTATTGTGCGGTTCGGCCGCCGGTGGAGCCCCCCTCCCCCCACCGCCCCACAGGGGACGTCTCACACCAGACGAGTGTACTCCCTATGTTTGCTTGGTAGAGTAATGGTGGTGTACGCATACATGGAGAACTTGTTTGCGCAGCAATCGCCGACGTAGTGTTGAGCCGTGAGTGGCTCGTGTTCCTGCCATTTCTTATTTTACCTGTTGTTTTTACCGTACTGCCACCTCGTTAGGTTCATTTTCAATTACTAACGTCACTGAGTGAGCGACAGCAGCAGCGCTTATCGATATAGGCCCTGCCGTATTATCTTTGCTTGACTCCTATGACTCCTCCGTCGTCGTGTGTTGTGAGTTAGTTCGGACCTGGCGGTGCTGGAGTTGGCATGCGGCACAAGTTCAGTCGGGGCGCGGCAGCAGTGAGGTCCGGACCGCCATGACTCACCCGACAGTTGCCGACACAAATCCTGCTCCGGGCATGGATGTGTGTTATGTCCTTAGATTGGTTACATTTAAGTAGTTCTAAGTTCTGGGGGACTGATGACCTCAGATGTTAGGTCCCATAGTGCTCAGAGCCATATATATATATATATATATATATATATATATATATATATATATATATATATAGTTCCTTGTGCACTGGTCGGGTGGAAAGCAGGTTGTCTTGTCGGTGGGTCCGTTGACTGTCTCTTGCCGGCGGATCGGATATAGATGGGCTGACTACCTCTCCCCTAAGCGAACGTTAATATTTCAAGTGCAGACCGACCCCCGGAAACTTCTGAGCGCCGCTGGCTGTACTGCCATTTCTTATTGGTGTTTGATTGTGTATTTCAATGGCTTATAGCCGATGATTTCAATTTGTATGCTTAGTTTGCTTTTAAATAATGGGCCTTCAGCCGCTTTAAAATTTAAATTCCTTACATGCTTTATCTTAGATTGTTTGGTCCTTCAGCCTGTGTAAAATATTGTTTAAAGATAAAGCTTTGGGCCTTCTGCCTACTAAAAATATTTTAGTTGTTTTAAGTAATCGGCCTTCAGCCGTTTTTAAATTAAGGTTCTTGTCTTTCAAGTATCAGACTGTGTGGGGCCTTCAGCCTAATTGAAGATAAGGTCTTGTGCCTTGTGGTTTTTTTTTTAAATTAATTTTACCTGCAGTCTTAAATCATGGGGCTTCATCCGTCTTTAAATTATACTTGTTTGACTTTCAAGTTTTAGATTTGTTGGGCCTTCAGCCGAGTTATAGAACTTATGTGAGGCCTTCTGCCTTCTAAATATTCTGTTTTGAGTCGGAATTTTAAGTAAATGGCTATCAGCCGTTTTTAAATTTAATGGATTGTGCCCTTAAGGCATAATTTTGGACAACTAAATAGAGTTATATGTGTTTTAGTGTAACTGACAGCCTCCTTTTGGGCCCATTCCACAATTTCAACTACCTGTTCTATCCTGCGGACTTCAGCAGGGCATTTCAAGTGTAACTGAGGCGGAATAAGGGGAACCAGCGCGCATTCGCCGAGGAAGATGGAAAACCACCTAAAAACCATCCACAGACTGGGCGTGCGCGGTTCTAGGCGCTACAGTCTGTAACAGCGCGATCGCTACGGTGGCAGGTTCGAATACTGCCTCAAGCATGGATGTGTGTGATGTCCTTAGGTTAGTTAGGTCTAAGTAGTTCTAAGTTCTAGGGGACTGATGACCTCAGCAGTTAAGTCCCATAGTGCTCAAAGCCATTTGAACCTTTTGGCCGGCCAAAGTGGCCGTGCGGTTCTAGGCGCTGCAGTCTGGAACCGCAAGACCGCTACGGTCGCAGGTTCGAATCCTGCCTCGGGCATGGATGTGTGTGATGTCTTTAGGTTAGTTAGGTTTAACAAGTTCTAAGTTCTAGGCGACTAATGACCTCAGAAGTTGAGTCCCATAGTGCTCAGAGCCATTTGAACCATTTTTTGAACCATTTGTACTGGGCGTGCATTCTTGGGCGGGCTGAATATAGGTTACTTGGCCTGCTATAATAATGAGTAAGTTACTTTACGAACTGCCCTCTTAACTTTGAGCTTCACGGAAACATATCTACCGGCTGAGGACGCTACAGCTCTGATAACTGGCGTGTGTAATTACAGAGAACGTACCAATCGAGCGTGAAATAACAAGTTAAAATGAATTGAAAAAAAATATAGTAATGATTTAAAAAGGTGATTAGTTATACGTACTTCAACAGAAAGGATGAAAGCTAAACAGAGTAAATCATAATTTATCGCTGGGGGTATTATATCCGCCAGGATAGCAGCGCGCGTTAGAGCGCCGCTCCCGGGAAGGGGAGAGGCTGTTGCCTCTGGCTCGAATCCCCACGGAGGATTAACGATGAGGGTCGGTGTATCACTCAACATGAATGTGGGTTTTAGACGGTTTTCCACATATCGCCGGACTAATAATGAGCAACTACCCAAGCCCCGCCTCAGTTACACGATTCGTAAACATTTACAAAAACTGAAAGAGCACCCGGCCACCCCTCAAAGTAACCACGCCAAATCCTTTAATAACACTGCCTACCCTGCGCCGATGCAGGACAAAGGCACAAGAAAAATGGAGATTTTATGAAGCACTATGCGAGAATTCTGAGGAAATTAGCACCCTCCATAACGGCTAGAGGCTGGAAGAGGGGCTCCCACATATGATTCCCCACGCTTTGATTGCTGCTTGCTGTTTCCTAATTCTTACGACATGACAATGCGGGGAACACAGAGATAAGATGAAGTTTCGTACAGCAGACTCACCACGGCGTCCAGCAGCGATTCGATGAGTTCGCTGGGGTCGAAAGGTCTGGGATCGGCGGCGGCGGCGGTCGCCGTCATGTCGCCGCTGATGCCGCGCCTGGCTGGCTCCGTCGCCGATGACGTCACGTCGCGATACCTGTCGTCCGACTCGGCGGGCTCCTTCCCCTCGTCCACAGCATCCAAGGCAGCGGGGCACCCAGCCTCCGGCGTCGGGCAGTCGTCAGAAAGGCCGTCCCCGCTCTCAGGTTTTGCCTTTGTAGTAACCTTTCTGTAAAAAGGCATTTAACAGACCACGCAGTCACTTACGTGCCCACGTATTGCGAGATATCACAATTTCGTTTGTTTCCCAGAAATATATTACTACCGGTGAGCCTATTTACACCGAGTGAGCAGCTGCAAGGACTGTCTAGTTATCGGTCGTCAGGCGGTGGAAAACACATGAAATCTATTCGCATTTGCGAATACGGACAACCGAGGCAGTGAAAATTTGTGCCGAACTGAGACTCGAACCCTGAGTTCTCGCTTTACGTGAGTGCTCACCTTAACCGCTCTGCCCTGCAGATTGTGACGCATGAACGACCACATATGGAAGTTTGGAAAGTTTGGCAAAGCTGTAAAATGAATGTCTTGTGACTTCGGCCTTCCGACGGGTAGACCGTTCGTCAGGTGCAAGTCTTTCGATTTGACGCCACTTCGGCGACTTGCGCCTGGAAATCTCCGACCCTGCCGGGAATCGAACCCGGGCCCTTAGGATTGACATTCTGTCGCGCTGACCATTCAGCCACCGTGGGCGGACCGCAAAGCGGTGAAGGCAGCCGTTTGCGTAAAGCTGCTGTTCGTCTCACGGTGACCCTCGAGCAGCAATGCACGAACAAACGGCGTGATCACAAAAACGGAGGTTTCACTACTGGACTAATGTTCACACAACTCAACGTGCTGGGTTCGGTGGACAACGAAGTTGTGGCTCTCGCAACAACAGCCCCGGCAATGCCTGTGTGCCGCCAGTGGTCCCGGCATGTTCTCACGCTGCCGGACATCTCTGCTGCTCCGTCCCCACCGAACTCTCGACACATCCGACCCCGAAAACACTTCACGTCCTTCCAAAGAAAGTACGGGCACCAGATATCGATAAACGCTGCTGCTGCCACTCGTGGACAGACAACGCTAGCAAAACGTAGTGGCGCCAGTAAACATAAGAAGAAAACGATATGCCACTACCCCCATTACATGATGACAATCTACCAACAGCACCAACGCGAGCCACACACGGCTCAATGTGGTACATTGTCAAATGCCTTTCTAATACCTGGACTCTACTTCTTGTTGTAACATTCATAAGCAGTCTTTGTACATTTGGAGAAATACAAGTAAATTTCCTGTTTACTGTATTTCTTGTACACTAATCATTTCTGCTCCCGTCCAGATTTCCTACAAAGACAGTTGCTGCACCGCTCTGTAGCCCACCTCTCCTTACCACTGTGTACAAAGTTGTTGTTTTTGTGGTCTTCAGTCCTGAGACTAGTTTGATGCAGCTCTCCATACTACTCTATCCTGTGCATACTACTCTATCCCAGTACTTACTGCAACCTACGTCCTTCTAAATTTGCTTAGTGTATTCATCTCTTGGTCTCCCTCTATGATTTTTATCCTCCACGCTGCCCTCCAATCTAAATTTGTGATCCCTTGATGCCTCAGAACTTGTCCTACCGACCGGTCCCTTCTTCTTGTCAAGTTGTGCCACAAACCCCTCTTCTCCCAAATTCTATTCAATACCTCCTCATTAGTTATGTGATCTACCCTTCTAATCTTCAGCATTCTTCTGTAGCACCACATTTCGAAAGCTTGTATTGTCTTCTTGTCCGAACTATTTATCGTCCATGTTTCACTTCCATACATGGCTACACTCCATACAAATACCTTCAGAAACGACTTCCTGACACTTAAATCTATACTCGATGTTAACAAATTTCTCTTCTTCAGAAACGCTTTCCTTGCCGTTGCCAGTCTACATTTTATATCGTCTCTACTTCGAACATCATCAGTTATTTTTCTCCCCAAATAGCAAAACTCCTTTACTACTTTAAGTGTCTCATTTCCTAATCTAATTCCCTCAGCATCACCCGACTTAGTTCGACTACATTCCATTATCCTCGTTTTACTTTTGTTGATGTCCATCTTATATTCTCCTTTCAAGACATTATCCATTCCGTTCAACTGCTCTTCCAAGTCCTGTACCGTCTGTGACAGAATTACAACGTCATCGGCAAACATCAAAGTTTTTATTTCTTCTCCATAGACATTAATACCTACTCCGAACTTTTCTTTCGTTTCCTTTACTGCTTGCTCAATATACAGATTGAATAACATCGGGGAGAGGCTACAACGCTGTCTCACTCCCTTCCCGACCACTGCTACCCTTTCATGTCCCTCGACTTTTATAACTGCCGTCTGCTTCCTGTACAAATCGTAAATAATCTTTCGCTCCCTGTATCTTACCCCTGCCACCTTATGAATTTGAAAGAGAGTATTCCAGTCAACATTGTGAAAAGCTTTCTCTAAGTCTACAAATGCTATAAACGTAGGTTTGCCTTTCCCTAATCTAGCTTCTAAGATAATTCTTAGAGTCAGTATTTGCCTCACACGTTCCAATATTTCTACGGAATCCAAACTGATCTTCCCCGAGGTCGGCTTCTACCAGTTTTTCCATTCGTCTGTAAGGAATACGCGTTAGTATTTTGCTGCAGTGACTTATTAAACTGATAGTTCGGTAATTTTCACATCTGTCAACACCTGCTTTCTTTGGGATTGGAATTATTATATTCTTCTTGAAGTCTGAGGGTATTTCGCGTGTCTCATACATCTTGCTCACCAGATGTAGAGTTTTGTCAGGACTGGCTCTCCCAAGGCCGTCAGTAGTTCCAATGGAATGTTGTCTACTCCCGGGGCCTTGTTTCGACTCAGGCCTTTCAGTGCTCTGTCAAACTCTTTACGCAGTTTTGTATCTCCCATTTCGTCTTCATCTACATTCTCTTCCATTTCCAGAATATTGGCCTCAAGTACGTCGCCCTTGTATAGACCCTCTATATACTCCTTCCACCTTTCTGCTTTCCGTTCTTTGCTTAAAACTGGGTTTCCATCTGAGCTTTTGGTATTCATACAAGTGGCTCTCTTTTCTCCAAAGGTCTCTTTAATTTTCCTGTAGGTAGTATCTATCTTACCCCTAGTGATATAAGCGTCTACATTCTTACATTTGTCCTCTAGCCATCCCTGCTTAGCCATTTTGCACTACATGTCAATCTCATTTTTGAGACGTTTGTATTCCTTTTTGCCTGCTTCATTTACTGCATTTTTATATTTTCTCCTTTCATCAATTAAATTCAATATTTCTTCTGTTACCAGAGGATTTCTATTAGCCCTCGTCTTTTTACCTACTTGATCCACTGCTGCCTTCACTACTTCATCCCTCAGAGCTACCCATTACCTCCTACTCTACTTCTTTCCTCCATTTGTGACCATTGTTCCCTTATGCTCTTCCTGAAACTCTGTACAACCTCTGATATAATCAGTTTGTCCAGATCCCATCTCCTTAAATTCCCACCTTTTTGCAGTTTCTTCAGTTTTAACCTACAGCTCATAACGAATAGATTGTGGTCAGAGTCCACATCTGCCCCTGGAAATGTCTTACAATTTACAACCTGGTTCCTGGTTTTAAATTGTAAGACATGTCTTACCATTCTACACTCCTGGAAATGGAAAAAAGAACACATTGACACCGGTGTGTCAGACCCACCATACTTGCTCCGGACACTGCGAGAGGGCTGTACAAGCAATGATCACACGCACGGCACAGCGGACACACCAGGAACCGCGGTGTTGGCCGTCGAATGGCGCTAGCTGCGCAGCATTTGTGCACTGCCGCCGTCAGTGTCAGCCAGTTTGCCGTGGCATACGGAGCTCCATCGCAGTCTTTAACACTGGTAGCATGCCGCGACAGCGTGGACGTGAACCGTATGTGCAGTTGACGGACTTTGAGCGAGGGCGTATAGTGGGCATGCGGGAGGCCGGGTGGACGTACCGCCGAATTGCTCAACACGTGGGGCGTGAGGTCTCCACAGTACATCGATGTTGTCGCCAGTGGTCGGCGGAAGGTGCACGTGCCCGTCGACCTGGGACCGGACCGCAGCGACGCACGGATGCACGCCAAGACCGTAGGATCCTACGCAGTGCCGTAGGGGACCGCACCGCCACTTCCCAGCAAATTAGGGACACTGTTGCTCCTGGGGTATCGGCGAGGACCATTCGCAACCGTTTCCATGAAGCTGGGCTACGGTCCCGCACACCGTTAGGCCGTCTTCCGCTCACGCCCCAACATCGTGCAGCCCGCCTCCAGTGGTGTCGCGACAGGCGTGAATGGAGGGACGAATGGAGACGTGTCGTCTTCAGCGATGAGAGTCGCTTCTGCCTTGGTGCCAATGATGGTCGTATGCGTGTTTGGCGCCGTGCAGGTGAGCGCCACAATCAGGACTGCATACGACCGAGGCACACAGGGCCAACACCCGGCATCATGGTGTGGGGAGCGATCTCCTACACTGGCCGTACACCACTGGTGATCGTCGAGGGGACACTGAATAGTGCACGGTACATCCAAACCGTCATCGAACCCATCGTTCTACCATTCCTAGACCGGCAAGGGAACTTGCTGTTCCAACAGGACAATGCACGTCCGCATGTATCCCGTGCCACCCAACGTGCTCTAGAAGGTGTAAGTCAACTACCCTGGCCAGCAAGATCTCCGGATCTGTCCCCCATTGAGCATGTTTGGGACTGGATGAAGCGTCGTCTCACGCGGTCTGCACGTCCAGCACGAACGCTGGTCCAACTGAGGCGCCAGGTGGAAATGGCATGGCAAGCCGTTCTACAGGACTACATCCAGCATCTCTACGATCGTCTCCATGGGAGAATAGCAGCCTGCATTGCTGCGAAAGGTGGATATACACTGTACTAGTGCCGACATTGTGCATGCTCTGTTGCCTGTGTCTATGTGCCTGTGGTTCTGTCAGTGTGATCATGTGATGTATCTGACCCCAGGAATGTGTCAATAAAGTTTCCCCTTCCTGGGACAATGAATTCACGGTGTTCTTATTTCAATTTCCAGGAGTGTATAATCTATGCGATACCTTATAGTATCTCCAGGATTCTTCCATGTATACAACATTCTTTTATGATTCTTGAACCAAGTGTAAGCTATGATTAAGTTGTGCTCTGTGCAAAATTCTACCAGACGACTTCCTCTTTCATTTCTTTCCCCCAATCCATATTCACCTACTATGTTTCCTTCTCTCCCTTTTCCTACTCTCGAATTCCAGTCACCCATGACTATTAAAATTTTGTCTCCCTTCACTACCTGAATAATTTCTTTTATCTCATCATACATTTCATCAATTTCTTCATCATCTGCAGAGCTAGTTGGCATATAAACTTGTACTATTGTAGTAGGTGTGGGCTTCGCGTCTATCTTGGCCATAATAATGCCTTCACTATGCTGTTTGTAGTAGCTTATCCGCACTCCTATTTT
The DNA here is from genome assembly GCF_023864345.2 of Schistocerca serialis cubense. Taxonomy (NCBI): domain Eukaryota; kingdom Metazoa; phylum Arthropoda; class Insecta; order Orthoptera; family Acrididae; genus Schistocerca; species Schistocerca serialis. Next base: position 585,435,116 of record NC_064643.1, read on the forward strand.
TTTTATTCATTGTTAAACCTACTCCTGCATTATCCCTATTTGATTTTGTGTGTATAACCCTGTAGTCACCTAACCAAAAGCCTTGTTCCTCCTGCCACCAAACTTCACTAATTTCCACTATATCTAACTTTAACTTATCCATTTCCCTTTTTAAATTTTCTAACCTACCTGCCCGATTAAGGGATCTGACATTCCACGCTCCGATCCGTAGAACGCCAGTTTTCTTTCTCCTGATAACGACGTCCTCTTGAGTAGTCCCCGCCCGGAGATCCGAATGGGGGCCTATTTTACCTCCGGGATATTTTACCGAAGAGGACGCCATCATCATTTAACCATACATAAAAGCTGCATGCCCTCGGGAAAAATTACGGCTGTAGTTTCCCCTTGCTTTCAGTTATTCGCAGTACCAGCACAGCAAGGCCGTTTTGGTTAGGGTTACATGGCCAGATCCATCAATCATCCAGACTGTTGCCCCTGCAACTACTGAAAAGGCTGCTGCCCATCTTCAGGAACCACACGTTTGTCTGGCCTCTCAACAGATACCCCTCCGTTGTGGTTGCACCTGCGGTACGGCCATCTGTATCGCTGAGGCACGCAAGCCTCCACCCCAACGGCAAGGTACATGGTTCATGGGGGAGTGTGTACAAAGTAGTACACTGAATATACGGATGGCGTTGATGGGGGTGAACTTTCTCAACATTTGTGGCAAGTTGATTCATAGAGGATTTCGGGAAGAACGTTGTGAAAAACGCTGCACTGAAGCCCACATGACGACAACAAATACAAGTAGTATACATATTATTTCAGTTAACTCTGCGTCACGAATGTATCCATTAAATTTTACTGTTGATACGCTATTCATGGTCGAAATAGGTTTCGATGCGACGTTCGTGAAACCACATGCAGCTCACAGCTCTTGTCGCCCGCTTCAGAATTTATCGCGATGTATCAACTACAGTACAGGTAGTAGTGGAGTGAGTGGCGTACTTGCGCTTCTCGGTGGTGGAGCGGTGTTCGATGTCGTCCAGAGTGGCGAGCAGTCCAGTCAGCTCCTCGCGGATCTCCGCCGCAGTGCTCTGCAGTTTGGCAGCCTCGTCCTGCATCTGCGAGATGGTCACCACGATCGAGTCGTCGCTGTCGGAATCGCAGTACCAGCTCGGAACGTCCTGTCCCTCTCCCGTTTCCATTACGAAACCAGAGTGCTGCGGGAACACAACAAATGATCAGGCTGTAGGTTAGCACCTTTAATACCTTAAATCAAAGACATATATGCCTCTACTGTCCATCTGCAACACACACACACACACACACACACAGAGAGAAACGCAGGCAATAAGTACGTAGGTAGGTATCATAGTGAGTAAAAGTTAGATAAATTACTTCAGTCACCCGACTTTATTAAATGAGCTGTATGTTGTCTTTTCTTCCATACGAGTATGATACGTTTGATCGTTTCGTATACGTCCATGTTACTGCATCAACTATTATTTGGCAGTACGTCTACTGCGGCTATGTCCTAAACAAACATTCAGACGCAATAGAAGACTTCCACGAAACTTATCACTAGATACGAGAGCTAACTATAGTTATCCGAAGACGGAATATCGGAAAATGGAAATAAGTGATGTATATAATACTTGTTTATTAGTTGCAGTAACTGTCAACACTGCACAAACAATAAAGGTAACAGCAATAAGTTTCTGCAAAAGTCATTCAACCCAAAGTTTCAAGTAGTATTTCTCAGCTATGTTCAACCAGCATGAAACTAGTATTACTCCTCATTTAGAAGAAAGAGGTTAGCAGATTAGTGCTTCTGCGGAAAGATCCCTGCCTGAAGCATACACCAACTACCACTATCGCACCATAGCAAAATATCTGGCCGAAAACCCGAGGAAATACAGTTCCGTTCTAAAATCGTTAAGCGGGTCCAAGGATTCCGTCCAGTCACTCGTTAACGAGTTTGGTGTGGCAGCAAAACTGAAGCACAAGCTTTGACTTTCGTGTTTCAGAAATCGTTCACGTATGAGAATCGTACAAACAAACCGTCTTTTCTCCATCGAACCGACTCCGTTATAGACGACACAGTAATAAGCATTCCGGGTGTAGAGAAGCAACTGAAAGAGTGGAAAACGTCACTAGACCCTTACTTCTCTTCCATTTATAGCAAATTTCTCGCCCTGCCCGAAGTCCCAAGCGATTACAAAAAGCGCACCAGACTCCTCTACACAGGTAGCGTAAAGGAACGGATCCGAAAAATTACAATAACGCTAATATAATATTGGTTAGCTGCAGAATCCTTGAACCTATTCTCACTTCTAGTACCGTTAAGTTCCTTGAGATCCAGGAGCTTCTGTCCACGAGCCAGCACGTTTCTAGAAAGCATCGCTCGTGCGAAACTTAGCTTGCCCTTTTCTCACATGATACTGTGAACTGTGCGTGATGGGCAGTTCCATATTTCCAGATTTCCGAAAAGTATGTGACACTCTTGCCCACGGCAGACCGTTAACGAAGGTATGAACATATGGAATAGGTTCCCAGATATGTGACAGGTTCGAAGACTTCTGAACTGTGATAGGATAGCTAATATTGTTTTCTGTATACATAAATGACTCGGGGGACAGGGTGGACAGAAATCTGTAGTTGTTTCCTGGCGATCCTGGGGTATACGGGAAGGTGTCGAAGTTGAGTGGCTTTAGGAGGATACGGGATGACTTAGACTACATTTCTAGACGGTGTGATGAATGACAGCTAGCTCTAAATGTAAAAAAAACTTACCTTAATCCAGGTGAGTAGGAAAGCAAGCCCTATAGTGTTCGGATACAGCATTGATAGTCCCCTGCTTGACACATTTACGTCTATTAAACATCTGGGTGCAACGATGCAAAGAGGTAATAAATAAAACGAGCAAACATGGATTGTGCTTGGGAAGAAGAATGGTCGACTTTGCTCTCTTTGGAGAACTTTGGTGAAGTGTGGTTCATCCGTAAGGGAGACCTCATATGGGACGCTAGTGTGACCTACTTTTGAGTTGTGCTCGAGTGTTTGGGTTCAGTTCCAGGTCGGAGCAGTTCAAGGGCGGGCTGCTAGTTTTGTTACCGGTAGGTTCGAACGACATGAAAGAGTTACGGAGGTGCTTCAGCAACTCAAATGGGTTTCCCTGAAGGGAAGACGACGTTCTTTTCTATGAAAACTACTGAAAAACTTTAGAAAATGGTTCAAATGGCTCTGAGCGCTATGGGACTCAACATCTGTGGTCATCAGTCCCCTAGAACTTAGAACTACTTAAACCTAACTAACCTAAGGACATCACACACATCCATGCCCGAGGCAGGATTCGAACCTGCGACCGTAGCAGTCGCGCGGTTCCGGACTGAGCGCCTAGAACCACTAGACCACCGCGGCCGGCGAAAAACTTTAGAGAACCGGCCTTTGAAACTGCTTGTAGAACGATTCTACTGGTGGTAACATACATTTCACGTAAGGACCACGAAGGTAAGATACTAGAAATTAGGGCTCATACAGAGGCACATAGATAGTCGTTTTTCCCTCGCTCTGCCTGCCAGTGGAACAGAAAATGAAATGATTTGGAGTGGAATTGGGTACCCTCAGCCACGCAACGTACGGAATATGTATGTAGATGGTATATGTTGAAGATGTTGAGCAAATTTTGCGCACGACGTTGGCAGTTGTGTTCTACTACATTTTTGGGTTATCTTAATGTTTACTAGTATTGTATAACGCGTTCAAGAATTTACGACAGAAAAAAATTCCAATGAGCATAGAATTTTGACGTTATTGGTATCGGGCAGTGTATAGTACAGGTCAGATGCTACATCATCTTCTGGTCTTTTCGAGGGCTAAGCGCGGAATGTTGCAACATAAATATACACTATGAGATCAAAAGTATCCGGACACACCTAAAAACATACGTTTTTCATATTAGATGCACTGTGCTGCCACCTGCTGCTAGGTACTCCGTATCGGAAGACCACAGTAGCCATTAGACATCGTGAGAGAGCGGGATGGGGAGCTCCGCGGAATTCACGGACTTCGAACGTGGTCAGGTGATTGGGTGTCACTTGTGTCATACGTCTGCAAGCGAGGTCTCCACACTCCTAAACATCCCTAGGCCCATTTTTTCCAATGTGATAGTGAAGTGGAAGCGTGAAGCGACACGTACAGCACAAAAGCGTACAGGCCGACCTCGTCTGTTGACTGACAGACCCAGACAGATGAAGACGGTCGTAATGTGCAATAGGCAGACATCTCTCGAGACCATTACACAGGAACTCCAGTCTGCATTACAATCCACTGCAAGTACTGTGCCAGTTAGGTGGGAGATGAGAAAACTTGTATTTCATGGTCGAGTGTCTGCTCGTAAACCACAGGCCACGCCAGTACATGCAAACCGACGCGTCACTTGGTCTAAGGAGCGTAAACATTGGACGATTGAACAGTGGGGAAACGTTATGAGAGTGACGAATCACAATACACAATGTGGCGATCCGATGGCAGGGTACGAGTATGGCGAATGCCCGGTGAACGTCATCTGCCTTCTTGGTTCCCACTGTTGAAGAGCAATTCGGGGATTGCGATTGCATCTTTCAACACGATCGGCCACCTGTTCATAATGCACGGCCTGTGGCGCGTGGTTACACGACAATAACTTCCCTATAATGGGCTGGCCTGCACAGTGTCGTGACCTGAATCCTATAGCACAAGTTTGGGTTGTTTTGGAACGTCGACTTCTTGCCAGGCCTCACCGACCGACATCGATGCCTCTCCTCAGTGCAGCACTCCGTAAAGAATGGGCTGCCAACCCCCAAGAAACTTTTCAGCACCCGATTGAACGTATGCCTGCAAGAGTGGAAGCTGCCATCAAGGCTAAGTGTGCCGCAACACCATACTGAATTCTAGCATTACCGATGAAGGGAGCCACGAACTTGTAAGTCATTTTCAGCCAGGTGTCCGGATACTTTAAATCACATAGTGTATTTCCTTATTATAAAACGAGATTAGAATGTGGATTTTAAAGGTATCCTTATCTCATCGAACAGAGGAGCGCTAGGCCTTCGTTCCATTTTGAAAAGCATTCTATGTCCTTTCGACAGTTCCGTTTACGTCATTTACTGCTTGAATATGAATTACCCGACATGAGCCACGGTAATCTCAGAAACTGATGTACTTAATGCAATTCAGTAACGAAATGAAGAACAGAGAAATTTGCAAGATGGCAACCATTTCTGCAGTTTGTGATCGCTGCATTAGCTGGTCAAAAATATCCCTATACCTCTATCTAATTGACCTCTCCATATCACGAGAGGCAGACCCGCCAGTAAAAAAGGAGTTGGGGACTACTGTGTTGTCAACAGAGAAGCACTAATGGCAGAATGGGTAGGTGAGGTGAGCACTTCGAATGTGAGCTAGCCATCGTATGTCACTTGAGTAAAAAACCTTGACATGAACATTTCAAACCCTCTAAAGCAGCATTAGAACGCTGATCTCGCTTCGTACCTCAGCATCCAATCTCACTACTACTCCGGTTTCGGCTTTTGAAGAACAATAGGCCGACATCCCTTCACAGGCACTCAGACACCTCGCTGACAGTGCCCCAGACGTTTTTAAGTGGTCGTGAAGGCGATTGGTGAACATAACCCATGTAAGCGCCTATTAAAAGGTTCAAATGGCTCTGAGCACTATGGGACTTATCTTCTGAAGTCATCAGTCCCCTAGAATTAGGAACTACTTAAATCTAACTAACCTAAAGACATCACACACATCCATGCCGAGGCTGGATTCGAACCTGTGACCGTAGCGGTCGCGAGGTGCCATACTGTGGCACCTAGAACCGCTCGGCCACAACGGCCGGCGTTTATTAAAATGTGCCCATATACATTTGATCAGACATTCTATATCGTTCCAGCGAGTAATAATAATGCAAATGTTAACTAGGTATCTGCCGACACTGTGGTGTTACCTTTCACTAAGACAAATTTTAGCACTCCGTGTGCATACCGAGTGGAGTCATTCCGGTCGTGGAACGGGTCTTCCGGAGGCCATGAAGAGCACAGGGCGCAGCCTAATGCAGGTGGTTGCTAACGTCGGTACCGATGTTGTATGTCGCTTTGGATCGGGAGAGATTCTCTCTGGCTTCGAGCGGCTGCGGGAATCTCAGAGTAGAGAACAAAGAGGAAATACTCAGGCACTGCGGATAGGTGACCCTCGGTGGGAATGTGGGTCATCCATGAGGCGTGCCAAGATAGTCTGCGTAGTTCTGACAAATGCTGTGTCCTGAAAGGCGCAGTGGTTAGCACATTTGCCTAGTAAGCAGGAGAGTCCGGGTTCAAATCCCGGTCTGGTACTTTTTTTCACTCGTCGCTACTCATTTCGCATAATATATCTCGTCCGATATCATTACTACCTTGCCTTACCTTTTTTTTCACCACCCACCTCCATCTTTAATTTACATTTGATTTCTATATGTTTGGAGGTGAGAATATCAAGTTTCAAAATAGGTGTGGCAAAAGAGTTAGGCTCACGAAATATTTGTGGTGTACCTTATCCGTGCAGACAAAACCAAACCACTCCAGCTTCGTGCATTGTTAATAAGATACTATTATCACAATGCGTGCAAAATATTATGTGATTGATGCCTAAGTTTGACGGTATTCACTTAGGTTCGTATGTACAGATCACAAACAATTTTGCTACAACTACACCTACATCTACACCTTCATCTACATCGATACTCTGCAAATCACATTTAAGTGCCTGGCAGAGGGTTCATCGAACCACCTTCACAATAATCCTCTATTATTCCAATGTCGTACAGCGCGCAGAAAAACGGACAACTACATCTTTCCGTGCGAGCTCCCATTTCCCTTATTTTATCATGATGATCGTTTCTCTCTATGTAGGTCGGCGTCATCAAAATATTTTCGCATTCGGAGGAGAAATTTGGTGATTGAAATTTCATGATGAGATTCCTCCGCAACGAAAAGCGACTTTGTTTTAATGATGTCCGTGCCAAATCGTGTATCATGTCAGTGACACTCTCTCCCCTATTTCATGATACTACAGAACGTGCTGCCTTTCTTTGAACTTTTTCGATGTACTCCGTCAGTCCTATCTGGTAAGGATCCCACACCGCACAGCAGTATTCTAAAAGAGGACGGACAAACGTAGCGTATGCAGTCTCCTTAGTAGTTCTGTTACATTTCCTAAGTGTCCTGCCAATAAAACGCGGTCTTTGGTTAGCCTTCCCCACAACATTTTCTATGTGTTACTTCCAATTTAAGTTGTTTGTGATTGTAATTCCTAGATATTTAGTTGAATTTACGACCTTTAAATTTGACTGATTTATCGTGCAATAGCCGGCCGGGTTGGCCGAGCGTTTCTAGGCACTACTGTCTGGAACCGCGCGATCGCTACGGTCGCAGGTTCGAATCCTGTCTCGGGCATGGATGTGTGTGATGTCCTTAGGTTAGTTGGGTTTAAGTAGTTATAAGTTCTAGGGGACTGATGACCTTAGAAGTTAAGGCCCATAATGCTCAGAGCCATTTGAACCCTTTTTATCGTATAATAGAAGTTTCACGGATTCCTTTAAGCATAATGTGGATGACCTAACACTTTTCGTTATTTAGGGTCAACTGCCAGTTTTTGCACGATACAGATATCTCTTCTAAATCGTTTTGCGATTTGTTTTGATCTTCTAATGACTTTACTAATCGATAAACATCAGCATCATCTGCAAGAAACCTACGACGGCTGTTCAGATTGTATCCTAAATCGTTTATGTAGGTAAGGAACAGCTAAAGGCCCGTAACACTACTTTGGAGAACGCCAGAAATCACTTCTGTTATACTCGATGGCTTTCCGTCAGTTACTACTAACTGTGACCTCTCTGATAGGAAATCACGAATCCAGTCAGATTACAGGCGATATTGCTTCTTCTTCTTCTTCTTCTTCTTCTTCTGCTTTTACGGCCTCATTGGACCACTTCAGTCAATCACTTCTGGTCCTCTTCTTTGGTATTTTCCCCTTCCGAGTGGCTCAGCATGTTTGACTTTCAAAGGTAGTCAACCTTGTATGGAGCAAGCTCCGAGTTACAACTACGGTTGTTAGCCGTGGAGGTTGCTTAGTGTTTGGTCCGCGAGAGCTATTTTATTTCGCTCAAGTCCGCCGGTAAACCGGTGAGGACCCCCCTATCCGCCACCTGGGACGCGCCACGTCGGAGTATCACCTCTCCGCCTGCTACGACACCGTAGTAGGTTCGTGGCGATATTGCATAAGCACACAATTTCACTAAAAGCCGTTTGAGTGGTACAGTGTCGAAAGCTTTCCGTAAATCTAGAAATAGGGAATCAGTTTGAAATCCCTTGTCAATAGTACTCAACACTTCGTGTGAGTAAAGAGCTAGTTGTGTTTCACAAGGACGATGTTCTCTAAATCGATGTTGACTGTGTGTCAATAGACGGTTCTCTTCAAGGTAATGCATAATGTTCGAATACAATACACGTTCCAGAATCACGTTGCATATCGACATTAATGATATGGATCTGTAATTTAGTGGATCACTCCTACTACCTTCCTTGAATATTGATGTGACCTGTGCAGCTTTCCAGTTTTTTGGTACTGATTTTTTGTTGAGCGAACGGTTGTATATGATTGTTAGGTACGGAGCTGTTGTATCAGCATACCATGAAAGGTCCCTAACTTTTATACAGTCTGGACGGGAACACTTGCGTTTATTAAGTGATTTAAGTTGGTTCACTACTCTGAGGACATCTGTTTCTACGTTACTCATGTTTGCAGCTGATCTTTATTCGAATTCTGGAATATTTACTTCGTCTTCTTCCGTGATGGCATTTCAGAAGGCTGCGTTTAGTAAATCTGTTTTGGCAGCACTATCGTCGGCGGTATTTCCATTGCTATCGCGCAGAGAAGGTATTGATTGTGTCTTGCCGCTAGTATGCTTCACGTACGACAAAAATCTCTTTGAATTTTCTGCCAGATATCGAGACAAAGTTTCGTTGTGGAAACTATTATAAACATCTCGCATTGAAGTCTGCGCTAAATTTCGAGCTTCTGTATAAGATCGCCAATCTTGGGGATTTTGCGTCCCGTTTAAATCTGGCATGTTTTTTCGTTGTTTCTGCAACAGTATTCTCAGCCGTTTTCTGTACCAAGGAGGATCAACTCCGTCGTTTGTTAATTTATTTGGCATAAGTTGTAACTGGGCTGCTTCTTGTTGGCAGCGCTGTGTAGCGCTTTGCATTGGGCTGACTGCGCTTTCTTTGTAAAAGACTCTGTGGCTGGTCAGACTCGTTGCTGGAAGTTAGTCGCCAGCAGTGATGGAAGTCCTGTTGGGCAGTTGGAGGTGAACAGCCAGCAGTGATGGATGTTAGATGTGAAAAGTTAGCATTGACAGAGGGTAGAGGTCTGAAGTGTTAGCGTACGCCAAAGATCTGTACATGTTCGACTTTGAGATTGAATATTATTTATGATTATATATAGAAAAAGATGTATGGTCATTATGCTGAAGAAAATGAAACTTTGAACTAATTATTTCGTCGTTTCCTATATCTTCACTGCACTAATTCATTCTTTAATATCGACTGATATTTGGGTCGAATCAAAATACAGACGGAAGTATACACACACATACTTTCTTCGTACGTTCACACTACGACATTTGGTAATTTTTTGTTATGAAATGAAATATTATATATTCTATTTTATGACATACTGATTTACTCTAGCGGCAGTTCACTCAAATATTCAAAAAAACATATTACAAATATTTGAATAACTGAGACCAAGATTGTTCATTTGCAGAAATATAGCTAAAACAAATCATTTCTTAATGTATTTTAATTCCTTTATTTCATTTGATTTAACGTTAATAAATTATGTTACGTCAATTTTATAAATATATTTCGCTGACGAGCAGCACCCTGATTGTTTTAAGCCCGGTTCCCATGGGGGAAGAGTGTGGGAGGAGGGTTGATCCTACCAATAAAAGAAAAACATCCGTTCGCCTGTCTTCATCCACAAAGCCTATAGTTACCACATAATATGCAATGCAGCGACCATCATTAACGGCAGATTTGATCTGGAAATTACTCAGCAATGTACATCATCGGTTTTAGACAACTTTGATTCGTTTGTTCGATTTTTGCCTCACAGTGGATATTCTCTCACGGATTTGTTTGCTTCCGAATAATGAGCTTCGTAATATCGCAGCTTCACAGTACCGATCACGTTTGGTAAACACCATTAGTATGGCAATGACTGCAACACCGAAGTTTATGCAATACCGAAGTTGATGTCGAGAGATTTTACATTGCTCCGAGTGCTTCCCTGTCGCCCATCTTTCGGAGCAGAAGCTGCAATTGCAGAAGCAACAATAGTACTCCTACAGCAGCAATTAAATGATCGAAACGAGTGAATGAATCGGTGGGGTATTTTCCTAAATGGCTATGAACATCTGTTTTGACAGTCGTATGAATACCAGAGCCCGTGAACGTTTTTACGTATGCACACAGAGGTGATAAGGTAGTCCAAATCCCAGTCTCTGATTACAGACTCAACTCTCGCCGATGGGTTCCTCCGCCGTGGTGTATGAGGCCCGGAAATTAGATGCTCCGAGGACGCACGAAATTTATTGGAAGCGGAAGTCGCTGCAACGATGATTCATAGCTCTCAGAATAATGGTGTAATCTAAATATGAGGCGAACAAATGAAGGATGGTCACATAAATTTTCGAAGACGAAATCCGAATACCTCTGTTCTAATCGTTTAAAGGATTTCCATTTAGAAGATTGTTTCATATTTCATTTCCCATTGTATGTCAACTTGTGGAATGCATCATAAAAAAATTCTTAGACAACACCATAGAACAAGGAAATGACACGATTGTGAAATGAATCTGAGGAAAAAGTATACACTGATGATTCACAATATCAATCAACATAAGTATTTCAGCCATCCAATAACTGCTCCAAAAACGAACTATTGTAAGTCCTAAATTATGTGCTTGACATATGCATGTAGTACTGGATAGCACTACTGTAAAAACTATCAGACATTCAAATTGAATTTTAATAGAGGGCAAAAATGTTACCGAAAGTAAATGTCACTTTTTCCTCAATATTTGTCATGTAGAAGAAAGGAAGCGTAGAAAATAAATAAGTAAGTTGCTACGTGTTTTTTTTATGGGAATGTTAGGAGAGATGGTGAGGAAAAGGACCCCAGAGGGCTGTGGGAATAGGGATCAAAGTCAAGAGAGAGATCTTAAAGAAGTATGCATCTAGTCTTAGCGTCAGATTCCTCCAAAGTCTCTTAAGTAAAATGGAAGTACATGATAATGACTGACTATTCTACTGTGTATCAAAACAACCATAACAAAACACCCTAAACCCCAGTACACATTCCACTACGCGGCAAAAATATTAAACAGCACGTAAGAAATTCATTGTTAGAATTCCAAGCAGTGGAAAATGGGAAGGAAACTTAAGGCGTGTCGTGGGACTATGATGAGCAACTGTAAAGTGGGTTTATCGTTAAACGCCTTACGAATTTCTCGTCCCCGTTAAAGAACGTGAAATCTAGTAAATGATACAGATGTCGATACCTGCGTACATCTCGTAGAGAATGCAACAGACGTAAAAGACGTCCAAAATATGCCTTTCTTTTATTCCGGTATCACCAATAAAAAGATAATCGTTCGTAATATGACTCCAACTAGCAGTACGCTGTGTCTCACACACTAGGAGACTAAGACAAGCATACCAGGAGAAGCTCTGTACATCGTTGATTGTACATTACGACAGGCAATACGTAGTAATTTTGGCTGTACAAGAATGGAAGCTCGTTTTTAAATACTTCCATAAAATTTCAGTGCTACTAAGCTGCTATGTGCTGAGAAGTTTTCTTTGTGTAGTGGCATGTTTCGTTAGCGACCGAGCAACGGCCAAGAATTTCGTGTCACTTATATCTTGATGTGTTTTGTGAAAACTGAAGACTGATATAAAATACACGTCACTATTCTTTAGGTTAATACCTGAAAACAATCACGGGAAGACAGATATAAACGAAAAAGGAAAAACAGACTGAAAGCTGGCACAATATGCTTAATGAAAAAATTTAAAGGTGTAAAGGAAAAAGAAAATAGACAACAACGTAAAATATTCGCAGCTTGTATGATTTATATTGTAATATTGTTCTTAATAGGCGAATAATATTGCGAGAACAGTATACCAATGTTTCTAGAAACGGGAAGAAGGAAAATAAATTTGGAATTAGTATTTGCTGTACCATGCGGATAATTTGCACTTGAGAAACTCATTGATGTCCACATTTACAGTATTAAGTTTTTCGGTTTCTTAAGACATGGAACCAAAATAACAGTTCGGCAAGAAATCAATATATTGGGAAGGTTAATAATATGATGAAATGGTTGACATCGCTCAAATTTATTGTTTGAACATATCATGGTTAAGTAATATAAATATTTAATGGGAATACTAAAACTATAATAGCAATTAAATACTAAGAAATATCTACAGAGTTGTGGCACTGTCCCTGCAAGTGTTTCAAAAATGCACAATCAAGAGGTAACGAATAAACGCAAAGCTTGCTTGCATCAAGAAAAAAATTGTGTCTGCCATTGTAGTTTAAAACTCTTTGCCTCAAACATTTTACGAATAAATACAGGCTAGGAAAATCTACGATAACGTATATTAAAATGACATGAGTGACTGATTTAAAATTATTAAGAAGGCTTAGGAATGAAACGTGGAAGTAGAACAGATGTACAGATGTTCTCAGGTTTGAAATCGTATTCCAATGATAGAAACAGGCAGTGTAGAGATGTTTTACAACAGCAGTGATAAGCAAGAAGAGATAGCGTTAGCAACAGTAAATATACTCTCGCTTTCTGTGCACAGTTATGACAGTATAATTATGTGAATGGAGAATAGATTGTTTGGTGGGAGTGCATCACGGAAACCATAACTATAACTATACTCCTTACCGTTCATAGTCGTATACTACCTTGACATCATTTCACCAAATGTAGTGACAATACCACCAAAGAAAACATACACCAGAGGCTACAGAAACTATTCCGCCAAACTAAAGCGACAGCAAATATTTTTATGGATCTGTGATTTACAAAAATCTTATAAAATATTTTCAACAAAATACTCTACAAAATTTCTTTACACAATAAATCTGCAAAGAGAACGCTTTTACTATACTTAAAAAGTAATGTGGACTTTAGTTGTGTGGTTGATGGTGTAATGATTTTATTTATTTCTTTTGTAAATATTAAGCGTTTAACGCGATAAAAACCTTACCATACTGTGTACTAGAACATAAGATAATGAATCTTCTTTTGTGAAACACACATACCAAGAATATACAATAGTTCAAAGTACGTGCACGATGGGAAAAAGAGTTCAAGCGCTTTGTGGTCTCGTTCCCAACAGAACTAGCGTTTTAGTCATTGGAAAACTGTGTAACTACATGTTAAAGTCGCGAAGTTAAGTCAGATTAGGATCTTCGTAGAATTTATTAAACTGATTGTTGAAACATACAATAATAATAAAATATTGTGGAACGCATGGTTATGGATGGAAGTAGCGTTTTGTACTTATTCAGTTATTGCTCAGTTTAAAAAAAATTACTGGTGGAATTTTTCTTTGCAATTGCCTCGGACTGAATATTGATAGCGCCTTTTGCATGCAATCCTAATATTGCGGAACAGTCAATCTGTATAGCTGATGGTGTAATGACTTTCTTTGTTCCTTTTGTATGTATTAAGCGTTTAACGCAGTAAAAACCTTAACACACTGGGAGCTAGAACAGAAGAAACTGAATCTTCGTTGAAAGTCAGTTAGTTTTCGAGGGCAAATAGGCGTACATGTAAAACATGAAGTCACTAATTTGACAGAGACTTTTACTTTCCTGATTTTGACGCATTTTGGCGTTTATATAATTTATGTACATAGCAATTTTGCAGAGACAGTCGTTTTTAGTGAATTTTTCTAATACATGGGATCTAGACTCGTACGAATTAATTCGTAAAATATGTAATTTATGAAATGGCGACAAACTCGTACTGTTTAATGGCGTTGTGTGGACGGCCTTTCCTTTACTTCTGCTTTTCCCAGTGTAAGAGGTCCGAGCAGATGTAATTTTATGTAAGAGCTCCAAGCAGATGTAATGCTGATGTAATTTCATGTAAGAGGTCCGAGCAGATGTAATTTCGATGTATTGCTCATGCGCTGCCTGCGATATGCTAGGTATAAGAGAATCGCTGACCAGAGAGCAGTGTTGACTGAGTAGGTACTGTGTAGCTGTAGCAGTAAGTTGCTAGTCTGCGCTGCTCTGCACTAGTCTGCCCTTGTCCGCTGTCTGCTCTGGTCTGCTATAGTGTATCATGTTGGCTGGGCTGGTCACGGTGCAGCGATGCCTGAGCCTGAGTATTACTGTATAAGGTAAAAAGCAGCCTCGCGCATATCTAGTAATGTTATGTGAACTCCCACGTAAATCTTTTAAAAATGTCCTAATAATAATCTTCGTGATATAAAGTAATTTCTAACAAACATTCATTTCAATCTAAAGAATTTACTAATTTCTTCAATCCATGATCATTCCTATTGTTGCAAAAGAAAAATCAGTTGCTTTCTTTCATAAATGACAAATCTATCGGCCAGCATTGCACAGAATTATGCCGGAAAAATTTTATATAAGAGCAGATATATTCGCCGTTTTTATTGAGGTAAGAATTTTTCCTTTTTTTGTTCAGAATGATCTCACAGGGCCATGACGCAGCACTGCTGTCATCCAAAATTTACCAGGTTACTGAATTTATTTTTTATTACGAGATTTAGGAATTTTTCTGTACCGGGCTTACATTAAATGAGAAAAGAATTTTGTGGGTACATTAAATGTGAATGCATTTCTGTACGGAGATTATAAATGGGAACCAATTTTGTTCTGTGAGGTTACACTTAAATTAGAATCATTAACCCAATAATATTCATTTTTATTTTTTTTGGGGGGGGGGGAAGTTACACTAAAAAATTAGAATCATATTATTATTTAATGAATTTTGTTCGGAGGTTACACTTGGCTCCGAATCATTATCCATAATAATTATATAAATTATTTTATGGGAAGGTTACACCAGAAACAGGGAATACTGTTGTTGATTTGTAAACAGCTTGCACACTTTATTTGTATTATTAATAATGACAGTCTGAAATACGATCAATAATTGTGGTGACGGAATGATACGAAATACCTGTATTACGAGTGGATGACCTGACCGTAAATACATAAATTCAGTTATACGTGCCGGCCGAAGTGGCCGTGCGGTTAAAGGCGCTGCAGTCTGGAACCGCGAGACCGCTATGGTCGCAGGTTCGAATCGTGCCTCGGGCATGGATGTTTGTGATGTCCTTAGGTTAGTTAGGTTTAACTAGTTCTAAGTTCTAGGGGACTAATGACCTCAGCAGTTGAGTCCCATAGTGCTCAGAGCCATTTTTCAGTTATACGTAAGGCGGAACATGCAATTTTTAAAAAAATACTGCAGGATTCTGGATTCTAGTGAACAGAAAATAATTGAACGCGAGTCATGTTACTTCAAAACCTAGACCTACGCTTCACTACAAGTCAGTCGGTCACCACAACCTAGATTTAATTTTCACATTTGTTGGCTTCGCCAACTTACAACCAAACTGTAGCCTCTCAACCCAACCTTCACCTTTGTGCTAAGTTGCTGTAGTAGAGAACATGATAAGCAGAAATAATTTTATAAATGCTGATAAATAGCTTAAATATTATAATTCTCCCCAAAACGGAAGAGAAAGTATTTTTAAGTAATTAAAATAGCAATTGGTTGCTGATTATTTCAGTTAATGTAAGTACAGTTGCTGAAGATGGATAAAATACTAGAGAGAATTTTGTTTCTCATACACAGCAGAGATATATACATTCTCTGGAAACCAACGAAAATATGACAATAAATAGCGCCCTAAAGGAGTTTACATCGAAATGCGCACTGAGAATTGACTCACAGAACCCAGACTATCACATCACTGGCCTAAGTCCTAAATATAACCAGTCTGGGTCTTGATCTACGCTGCGTATTATCGCCACAACATAGATTCCACCTTTGAAACGAAATTATTAACATCATTTCAACACAGATAGTGCGAAGTTCTGTATGTATAAAAAAAAGTACGCTTGTATCCGCCAGAATCAAAAGCTGACAGATAGGCCGTCCATACAACATACATAATTCATATTTTATTGGCATGAAGACGTGTCTGCTGTGCACTGACTGCCACTCTACAATCCAACTATTGTTGTTTCCAACTTGAAACGGATACGCATTGGCAACAGGTGCAGCACTCGGATGCCACCTTGTAACTTCTAGCCGAAGGATGGTCTTCTTCAGAATTCGTGATCGGCAAACCAAAATTTTGTGATGGTTTTTTTTCTAATGTGGAACTACACCAATAAATTACGATAATAACCGAGTAGAAATCTACAGACACAAGGAATGTCATTTAGTGCCTTAGTTTTTGTCTATATTTCATGGCAGAATGCAGAGTCTGTGCTTACTTTACCAGTTTAAACCAAATTAGTAATATTCAAGCAAACTTCGACCTACAGGTAACCGTTGGTAATCAGTAGCACATAGTCTAGTGACCAGTATCGATTCCACTGCTGAACTTAGAAAATGTACAGTAGCAACTTTCACGTTTTAGCCTATTGTGTACACTAGATCGACCGTATTTTCAGCCGCCAGCAATTTCTATACTCTATGTGGTATAAAATGACTAGAGAGCTTTAAATATTCCTTCGTTTCAAGGCATGTGACAGATTTTTCGTGACGTTTGCTCAGAGTACGAAATTTTAATCTATGCTCACGTCGCACATTTTTCGTACAGTTACACACTCAATCAAAATTGGTTGTCAAACTCCATAGTGTTAAAATCCAGAGTATTTCCAAAATAATGGCGAGAAGGGTGAACTGTCAACAACATCTGCAAAGTATGATACATAAACTTACCTATAACAGGAACGTCGCCGTATTATCACGTTGCCTCTAAGAGCAGTATAGTGGTAGTTCCTGAACAAAGACGCATATATATGAGCAGGTTTGTATCCTTGTGCAAGCTGATGCAAAAGAACTATTTTCTGTGGATGGTAAATACAGAACTTTCAACTCAGAATTTCTAAGTATTACGTAACACGGAGCTACAATACGCAGCAAAGAGCACAATTAATCTCCAAAGAGAAAGAAAACCTACATATCCCTTTCGATTATATTAACGCGCCCTCTTGAATAATGTAAAACCTGAAAATATATTCACAACGCTCAGAAGTTTTAATATGTTACTAATTTTAATTGTAACGATGGTAGTGCAATAGCTAATCATCTGATATGGTACTTCTGCAAGCAAATGAAGAAAAATAAGTCACTGCTGTACTACGTGTATTCTGGTGCGAGAGCGCGCGGTTTACTTCTAGTTTTCAGACTTCCAGCCAATAACCAAAGACAACTAACAACAGATCTTCACTGAGGACACCGAATATTACCTACAAGCCTTAATTTATTTATAGCCTTAGCTCGTATTAGCTTATAAAAACAGACGTAAGTCAAACTGAAATAAGGAAGTGTGCCCTAGTATCATAGCTGTTTACGACAAGTATGTAATCTGCTGCTGTTTAGCAACAGTCTGTTAATAATAAGCCTTGTTGTTAACTGTGATGAGCCAGCACTCCCTGACACTCAGTTATAAAACTGACGCCTTCTTAGCCTCAAAGTGCTTGCGCTATTGTGTTGTTAAAGATATTCCTGACATAACAACGCTATTTGGCAACATTGTCTGATACAATGCCCAAGAACCTATGCAAATACTATAGCTTCGGCTATTGCGTAAGCCTGTGTGTCAAACGCGTCTGGAACTCTTCGAACAGTTTACATCACAGTTTGGAAAAATCTCTGGTTCTGTTCAATGTTTCGAGTAGTCCGCGACCTAGTGACTGTTATTGGTACTATGTTCACGACCAGTCTTAGCGTTTTTAGTGCACTATAGATTTTAATAGTAAAAACAACTGTGAAACACGAACTAAAATATCTTCCGTGGTGCAATTCATTTGCAACAACGGTAATTAACAAACAAATAAGTGACTGTATTCATGTTTGTGTCCAACTCTGGAGCTTTCGCTCGTCCTGCGATCTAGTGACGTCTGGTGGTACTATCTCCAAGACTGGTCTTGGCGTAATAATTTTTTCTCGCGATAGCCACTACGATCAGTGTCTGACGGTATATTTCGTCTGTTAGGCATTTAATTGTTGATGAATTTTCTTCCTTGTTTCATCTAAATATTTCCATCTTGTTTTCAAACTCATTTGTAATGTTTTTAAGTACAAGTATAATGGTGTTTATACGGAGATCGAAATGCTACTTTGCAATCTACCTGCCAAATCATTAGTCTCGTACTAACAAACTAAATATTTACGAACTTTAAGCATGCTGGAATAACTGCAGGTCAGCCTGATATTAGTCATCAATTTGCAACTTTGCCTGCTTTTCCGTTGCACCAAATAAAGTATTGTACTGTTTTTAGTCAAGTATATTTTCCGCAGGACTACATTCTCTCCTTTGCCCGTTACCATTAGTTAAAAATCTGCATAAATATCTGTATATGGGAAAGTTCTTATTGCAGAATTATTCAGCAACAACAGGAGTTTGCGCAGTTGTAGGATTTCACGACATTGTCAAATTTTAAGCAGAGGCATAGATTGATGTGGCTACTTCGGAGTTTCTCGCGTATCACTTGTACTCGCATCGCTCGAGTCAAAATCACGTGATTGTTTGAACGGGCTCCATACTGCATCGAATGTATGGGCAAATCTTTTCATTTCTTTTGGTCCAATTTTCTTAATGATCTTAACAGCGGTGCCAAAATAAACCTCTGATCATGATTAAACTTCAGACTTTGCTAACTGTAATAATTAAATAACAATAATACTGGCAGTGAATATGGGACAGTATTAAAAAACCATTGAGTATTTGTTCTGTAATCACAACAGATTCCGCTATTTGCTGATTACTCGCTTTTGAGGGAAAGTAGTTTTCCTGTTGTGACGCGGTTTATTTATTATTGGTCATTTATAGTATTGATTAATTGAATTTTGAAAAAAAACGAGATGTTGCGACTATTTAAATGTTTTGTTGTTACTGAAACTTGAGATAATCAAACTGTACGTGAAGTCAGTGAAGTGTGGATACGACAGTAAAGTATGAAATAATTTGTGACGCCAACGTTTAATGGCTCCTGATCTTCAAGGCACCGTTTGACATTTTGTTAATAAGCCAACATGCATCTATTAAAAATTCCTATCCGTTTGAAATTCAGATTGTACTCGTAGTATTCACTCCTCCTTCATTGAAGGTCACAGGGTCCGTTACATGTCATCAACCTGTGAATATTACACACACATTGTACGTACGAACGCGTACCATTCTTCTCACTACGTACATTGAAAGTAACTCTTTTGATGTTGAGAAAAGTTGATTAATGGTTTCTGAAGGAGTGATTCTTTACTAGGACGTTAGATCCTCACATAATACAACAAAAATTTATGCAATGCGTTTTTGAACTTTCGTTGACGTATGGTCATACTAATGCACAGACAGTGTCACTAAATCTTTTACAAGCAGTGTTTTGTTGTAAAAATCTGAAGACGAATGGTACTTTTGTAAAAGATAAACGTGATTATTCAAATGGTCACTTAGACATACTACGCAGAACCACATCCGTAGGCAAATAAAGTGCGCGATTTGAGGAGCAAAACAGTTATTCCTAATTTGGTTTACTTTAAGACACAATATTGTCTCCTCGGCATGAACTGCGGATAGAAAAGTCGTAGGTGTTCTCCTGTAACATGCAATGTAAGACTCCATAAAGGATTTAAGGATTTGAATGTAATTATTCGTAATCGTGTATTTCAGGGAACATTGTCAAAATCAACTTGAACGTTTTAAGACTCAACAGTTAGTAGACAACTAGGGTGCCAGCTTGCGCGGGGTGAGGCGGGGAACGGCGAAGCAGTCGTTTCAAATTCAAATGGCTCTGAACACTATGGGACTTAACATCTGAGGTCATCAGTCCCCAAGATCTTAGAACTGCTTAATCCTAACTAACCTAAGGACGTCACATACATCCATGCCCAAGGCAGGAGTCGAACCTGCGACCGTAGCGGTCGCGCGGTTCCAGACTGAAGCGCCTACAACCGCTCGGTCACCCGGCCCGCGAAGCAGTCTGTTCCCTGTCTCCTTTCCGCCACGCAGCTATCAATGGGTTTTACTGGCCGTCCAACAAATATTGCCTTATCAATAGACTTGATTGTCAGCCACGTTGTGTGTCAGTGTTCACCGGTTACACCTAAGAGTACCTCTATTTTTTGTTTACAGCCCAACTGACAAAGGCGAAAATTCTAGCGGAAAGCTGAATGGAGACATCACATCCACATTGTGGTGTCAACGGGCAGCCTACGCATGGGATAATAATTCCCTAGTCTCGCTGCTGTTAGTGTCCAACCAATGGTACAGGATGACGCAGAATACAGGAAGGTCACTATTACATGTTCTCGACTGACAGGCGCAGATGTGGACATCTTAACGATATGCTTGGTGCGCAATACGGCGATCTTCCCTTGTTGCGGACAGACGTGTTATGTCTGCTCTCACGTTCCCATGCAGTCAAACATCGGGCCACTGTCACATTCGAATGCCGTAAAAAATCTGGACACTGCACCGTTCGACCAAACGGAGACCCACTGTGAGGCCCCTTTAGAACTCCCTCAGATGATGGTAGTTTCACACGTGTGCGCGGTATCTTATTGCCCTTCACACTGAACACAAAACATCTGACTGTGTTCACCTCCATTATGCACCCTTCCAGGACGGATTACGACACCTGTTCATGGTAAACAAACCCGTCACAGTTGTCAAATACTTTTATTGAGCGAAGTCTTACCCAACAGAAGTCGTTATACGCTGCTCCGGTTTTGGGATTGAGGCCCTCCAATCAGGTGTACTCGAAATCCAAAGTAAAAAGGTGGTTTTAACCTATTCCTCTGAAATAAGTAAAAAATTAAAATCATTAAGATTTATAATCTAAAAATACAAATAAAACAAATAAAAATAGCTTGAAACTTCCTGACAGATAAAAACTGTGTGCCGGACCGAGACTCAAACTTGGGAACTTTGCCTTTCACGGGCAAGTACTCTACAACTGATGTGCTCAAGTACGACTTATGACACCTTTTTTCTAGAAGTGCTAGTTCTGCAAGGTCTGCAGGAGTGCTTTTGTGAAGTTTGAAAGGCACGAGACAAGATACTGACGTAATTAAAGCCGTGAGGACGGGTCGTGAGTCGTACTTCTATAGCTCAGCCAGCGGAGGAGCATTTTCCCGCGAAAGGCAACGGTCGTGAGTTCGAGTCTCGGTCCACCACACAATTTTAATCCACCACGAAGTTTCATGTCACAGCACACTCCGCTGTCGACTGAAAATTTCACCTCTTAATGTATTTTCTTCCACAAGTGCTAGTTCCACAATGTGTGCAGGAGAGCTTCTGTGAAGTTTTAAGGTAGGAGCCAAGATACTTGCAGAATTACAGCTGTGAAGACTGGTCAGGAATCGTGCTTGGGTAGCTCAGTCGGTAGAGCACTTGCCCACTAATGACGGTCACGAGTTCGAGTCTCGGCCGAGCTCACTGAATCTGGCAGGAAGTTTCTTGTCCGCGCACACTCCGCTGCAGATTGAATATTGAAATAGGCTTCTAGCAGACGTAGTGCGTCATTTTGGTCTTATGTCAAAGCGGTAGGTGGATCAAAACAAAATGTCCAGACACTCTGTGACCAAAATGGTACTGAAACAGAGGATGACGACTAAAGGCCGCAATACTAAATGTCTTTTTCCAAAGCTGTTTCACAGAGGATGACTGCACTGTAGTTCAAATGGCTCTGAGCACTATGGGACTCAACTGCTGAGGTCATTAGTCCCCTAGAACTTAGAACTAGTTAAACCTAACTAACCTAAGGACATCACAAACATCCATGCCCGAGGCAGGATTCGAACCTGCGACCGTAGCGGCCTTGCGGTTCCAGACTGCAGCGCCTTTAACCGCACGGCCACTTCGGCCGGCTGCACTGTAGTTCCTTCACTAGATTGTCGCACAGATGACAAAATGGTAGGTATAGAAATAGATATCAGAGGGACAGAAAAACAACTAAAATCCCTCAAAAGGAGAAAGGCCGCTGGAACTGATGGGGTTCCAGTTCGATTTTACACAAAGTATGCGAAGGAACTTGCCCCCCTTCTTGCAGCGGTGTACCGTACGTCTCTAGAAGAGTGTAGCGTTCCAAACGATCGGAAAAGGGCACAGTTCATCCCTGTTTTCAGAAGGGACGTCGAACAGATGTGCAGAACTAGAGACCTATATCTCTAACGTCGATCAGTTGTAGAATTTTGGAACACGTAATATGTTCGAGTATAATGACTTTTCTGGAGACTAGAAATATGCTCTGTAGGAATCCGCATGGGTTTCCAAAAAGATGATCGTGGGAAATCCAGCTCGCGCTATTCGTCCACGAGACTCAGAGGGCCATAGACACGGGTTCTCAGGTAGATGCCGTGTTCCTTGACTTCTGCAAAGCGTTTGATACAGTTCCCCACAGTCGTTTAATGGACAAAGTAAGAGAATATGGACTATCAGACCAATTGTGCGATTGGTTTAAAGAGTTACTAGATAACAGTATGCAGCATGTTATTCTCAATGGAAATAAGTCTTCCGAAGTAAGAGTTATTTCAGGTGTGCCGCAGGGGAGTGTCGTAGGACCGTAATATGTTCGAGATGACATCGGAAGTTCACTGAGGATTTTTGCGGATGATGCTGAAGTATATCGAGAGGTTGTAACAATGGAAAATAGTACTGAAATTGCAGGAGGATCTGCAACGAATTGACGCATGGTGCAGGAAATGGCAATTGAATCTCAATGTAGACAAGTGCAATGTGCTGCGAATACAAAGAAAGAAAGATTCTTTATCATTTATCTACAATATAGCAGGTCAGCAACTGGACGCACTTAATTCCATAAATTATCTGGGAGTAGGCATTAGGAGTGATTTAAAATGGAATGACCATATAAAATTAATCGTGGGTAAAGCAGATGCCAGACTGAGATTCACTGGAAGAATCCTAATAAAATGCAGTCCAAAAACAAAGGAAGTAAGTCACAGTACACTTGTTCGCCCACTGCTTGAATACTGATCACCGGTGTGGGATCCGTACCAGATAGCGTTGATAGAAGAGATAGAGAAGATCCAACGGAGAGCAGCGCTCTTCGTTACAGGATCATTTAGTGATCGCGAAAGCTTCACGGAGATTATAGATAAACACCAGAGGAAGACTCTGCAACAGAGACGCTCAGTAGCTCGGTACGAACTTCTGTTGAAGTTTCGAGAACATACTTTCACCGAGGAGTCAAGTAGTATGTTGCTCCCTCCTACGAATATCTCGCGAAGAGACCATGAGGATAAAATCAGAGAGATTAGAGCCCACACAGAGGCATACCGACAATCTTTCTTGGCACGAACAATACGAGACTGGAATAGAAGGGAGAACCGATAGAGGTACCCAAGGTACCCTCCGCCACACACCGTCAGGTGGCTTGCGGAGTATGAATGTAGATCTAGATGTAGATGTCCGTGCCTTATCAACTAGACGCAGTTAGACGGCAGTATCTACCGTATGTGGGCTGTCATAATAGCTTCCCAAATTAAAGCTGCAAGGAACCCCCAACTTCCAAGAGCGGCGTGGAAAAATTCCACTTGTCCCAAAATTGCCTCCGGGAATGCAACTAGGCTACAAAAAATGTTACTAGATAATAACTGACAGTCAGTCGCTAGATTAAATTCAAACTAAGTTAAGGTCTTGCGCTACAGAAAGCGCAAATCAACTTTAAGCCATATCTGGCGAACCACGACAAAACGGCTGTA
Organism: Schistocerca serialis cubense; assembly: GCF_023864345.2. Lineage (NCBI taxonomy): Eukaryota > Metazoa > Arthropoda > Insecta > Orthoptera > Acrididae > Schistocerca > Schistocerca serialis. The sequence continues at coordinate 585,459,210 of NC_064643.1, forward strand.
ATATTCAAGGCCAAGGCTTACCGAACGTTGAACCGCCCTTGCAGTTGAGCACGAAGACTGAGCAGTAATGTTATGGGTTCTGTTCTTGGTAAACATCGTCACGGGGACGCATATCACGGCATGAAGAGGCACTAAGTGCAAGCACGTAAAGGGTACTGGGAAAGTTTAGCAATACGACGCAACAAGTCGCAGTAGGCTGATTGTTGCTGTGTTCTGAGAACACTTCATACTTGCATTGTAGCCGCTGTGCGAAGTCTGTGGGCGCAGTCGTTTTCTAACAGGGGCACTTTGAAGTGCTTGCCATGGCATTCTGGTCGCGATGTGAGATTCGGGCGGTTTTGCGGTACAACTTCGACGAGTGCATTGAAGAAATGACTTGCCCTCTGTGATGTGTGGCCACATCGTACAACTGTGTTCAGGTGGTACAGAGAATTCCAAAGCGGAAATTTCACTCAGGAGGACGCTGAGAAGACGGGGTGGCCACGAAGAAACTAAAAGCAGGTTTAGGAGTCTCACCTTGCGTCATATCTTTAATAGCCAATCCTGTCATTAAACCCTGAATCTTGCATTCCCGCCTACTGTCAGTATTTTCTTTTGACTGAATCTTCAGACTTATAATATGGGACATGGCCCCAACATAAATATGAGCCTCAAGTACCGCTGCTAATTGCAAATGTGCTAAACAGAGTTTACCATGAATATATTTTTTTTCTCTTTGTATAATTCATTAATTTCTTACACAGAAACTTAAGACCCTTAGCGTATAGTTGTTGTTGTTTCTTGGAATATCTAAACATAGAGTTTACATACTTGGGGGATGATCTTAAATTCCTAACATTTTTCGTTAAATTTCGTATTAGCACTGCATTTGATTAATTTACGACGTAGATTGAGATACGTAAAATAGGTCCCAAACATGCTGGTTAGTCATTAAATAGAGTACATTTTGGTTTGTGGAACATCCACAACTGTTCTGCAACATGTTCATTCTAAACAAATCCTCCACAGTACTAAAATGCTTTTATTGACTGAAGTATTACATGATAGAAGTAGCTATACGCTACCACGGTTTCCGGATCTTAGCGCTATTATCAAGTGTATCTGAAATCTAAAGTAGAAGAATAGTTGCAGCCTAATCCTCTAAACTATTATTTTACTTTAGATTTTAGATATATCTGGTGGGGGGACTAAGCCCCGAAACCGTTGTAGTGTGTAGTGATTTCTGTCGTGTAAGCATTTTACTGCCGTGGCGGATTTGTTTACCACCAACAGGCTTATTTCATCACAATCAGGTCATGTGAAAAATTTATCGTAATTTAAAATGTCCAACCAGCTTAGTAGCTCAGATTTTTAGCTCACTGATAAGTCAACACGGAGAAGTAAGCCAAATAACCAATAGAGGGCACTGTTAGTTTCGCAGTATTCCAAAGAACCAATAGATGGACCTGTTAGTTTCGTAGTACACCAAGGTACCAATAGATGACTTCCGTAAGTTCATTTAAATCAGTAAAATTCCTAATGTCGGAAATATACGTCAGTTTCAGAATTTAAATCCACTGAAACTGTAGAATGGAACGATACGTAAAGTTACCTCTCTCCAGCGTAACATCACAGAAGCGGTGAGTTTGATGGGAAGTGGAGCAGGTGAGACACATTTTGTATCCAAGATTCCGCTTATTGCCAACAATTTAACATTTCGCTTTATATGTGTACAGTTCCCCGTTAGCTTGTCTTATGCCATGAACGTAAACGAAGCACAAGACCAAACGCTGCTTGTGTTACTCTTTGTTGCTTTTGGTACGGCCAGCGCTACGCGATTCTCTCCTATGTTAGCTAAGCAAACATGCTTTTCGTTCATGTCCCCAATAATACTGCTTCAACGTTGTACTCGGTACAAAGCCAGGTCCCTCAGCTAGTACGAAATGAGAGTTTTAACTTTCTGAATAACACGAGAAATTACCGTAAAGAGGAAAGATCCTTCTTCAATGTTGATGAATGATATATTCACGGTTCTCATATTATACGCAGCGAGGGGTCATATGGGTCAAGCGAAGGAATAAAAGTGCCGCTTTAAAAAGGACAACTGTCCCTGCAGTACACAAAGATAAAAATCGTATATCATGTGAACGTACAGTCGTGCACTATACAATGAATTTATTCGTGTTCTCATAATAAGTAAATGATTTGCAAACAAAAGGAACTTCTGCTATTGTTCCAAACTCTCTTTTAGTATTCAAGTCAGCGAGTGAAACGGCAAATTAGCGTGAGGAGATGATTGCTGAAAATTTGTCACGATAATTGTTTGAGACATTACTATTAAAATGCTTGCAGAGTGAAGTATTGAAGTTCTATTTTATTGCTATCTTTACTATTCTCGCTGGCTGCAACAGAAATATCGATCAGAATTTCCCAATAGTTTCATTATTGGGCTTGATAATGCTATTTTGTGATTCTGTATTTGTCAAATTATTGGTCGTACTGGCGTGACGTTTAATACGAGCGTTTTGCAGACTATCTGGCTGTAGCTTGCAAGTTATACGAGATATGCTTCGAGCAAGGGCTGCAGCTGTCTTGGCTGCACTTCCCCTGCTCCGCGTAGCCATTCACAAGGGAAGCTCCACGGCTTCCATTGCCTCCACCAACCACCATGTCGCCTACGCAGATACCGGCCATGTTATTTAGCTACCTGTGCCAACTCCGTTACAGTTAATAGCAAGAAGGGAGTGGAGTAAACATGCTATCAGCCTAGAGATGTATGATTTCTCATGTTTTACTCTTCTTAATTCAGGATCTTGTGTTTCGAAACCAATCGACCCAAAATTTGGCTAACGCCATTCTGTCTGAGAGTCCTATCACTGTACTACTCTAGAAATCCTCTCATTATACTCATATTTCGGTAAAAAAATTATGCGCTGACACTTTGTCATTCATTTCCCAGTATGTTGTTGTGGGTTTTATTTCAGTACTTGGGAACGATGTGGCTCTCCACCTGCCTGGCAGATGTTGTCTCGTGTGGTATCGGATGGTTTATAAGTCAGCAATATAAATGGTTAAGGATGATAACCGGAGTATATTCATTGAAATTCTTAAGGTAGCAGATGTAAAATGTAGGATTCATTATCTTACTAATGTTGTAGTTCTTCTCATTTTCGTGCTTGCTAAGGAATCTGGAGAGGGATTCCGCCTTGCGACAGACTCCATAATAGTTTTGTTTTCACCCATTCAGTACTCAGCATACAGAACCTTCAACACAATACAGAACAGTCTTGGAACAAATAGCACCAATACTGAAAAATACAGCGTCTGGTATACATCAGCTAACTTGAAACGGCTATCAGTCTGTATATCTGGGTTAAACATGTAGGAATTTTAGACCCAAGTATACAGAACATCTCGGAGCACTGAAAAGCTATAACTCACACTCAACATTTGGAGACCACTTATTCACTACACAACAAACATATAAACTGAGTAAAAATTTTTTAAAAGTTGTAACATTGTATACCAAAAATTAATGATAGAAGAAAACCATTATAACCAAAAAGGATGAAAGTACTGAATGAAGACACGTCAGTGTGTAATCTAACGCTGTTTGCCAGAGTAGAAGGACGATATAAATAACAGCCACCCCAAAACTGCATATGATCAGCGTCTAACATTAAATCCTCCTCTCCCCATCCTGCACCTCTCTCTCTCTCTCTCTCTCTCTCTCTCTGTCTCTCTCTTTCTATACCTGTCTCTCTTTCGCTCTTCTCACACACCAAAACGTCAGCAACGCTTCAAATTCGCTTGCCGCGTTTCAAACAAAGATGCCACGAGACAGCCCGCATCTCGTGGTCGTGCGGTAGCGTTCTCGCTTCCCACGCCCGGGTTCCCGGGTTCGATTCTCGGCGGGGTCAGGGATTTTCTCTGCCTCGTGATGGCTGGGTGTTGTGTGCTGTCCTTAGGTTAGTTAGGTTTAAGTAGTTCTAAGTTCTCGGGGACTGATGACCATAGATGTTAAGTCCCATAGTGCTCAGAGCCATTTTTTTGCCACGAGACAAATTAACACCAAACTGCCACAACATCACTTAATGGCAGAGAAAATTCTGTGCTTGACGAAAAAATCGTAGAAAATGCATGTGTGATGACAAAAGCGAAAGAAATAAGAGTGTTACCTCGACACGAGCAAAGGAGAAAACACCACAACATAAAAAACTGTAAGCAATACGCTAAATAACACAGTACATAGTGATTCTCAATCGGACATGAGTAATAAGCGGAAAAATGAAACAGAGTTTTGCTGTTTGCAGACGACAAGCTGCAGACTGCATAGTAGACGTAAAGCTACCAGCATAAACATTCAGTAGATTCGTCATGTGAGGTATATAAGCAAAACGTACATCCACTTTATTTCCTAATGTACTAAAAAGTTAGAACCTTTAGACAGATCATAAACAAAGAACAGTAAACGCCTAAGGTCAGTGATACATGTCTCAGATCTGTACTGTATGCAAATCAGTGTAAAATATTTGACAATAATCGTTCATTTTATAGTTGTGAATATTTCGTAACAACAGTTTCCTTAAAGGTTAACACGTTACAACAATTTTGCAGAGGAACAATAATCAAATAGACCCACTGCAGACAGCACAAAAAGTGCTGACATATGTCTGGATAAAAACAAAACGACAACGTTGTCTTGCAGAAGGCGGAATTCCTCTTCAGTTTACAGTACTGGTATAGAAAGGTTATCTCCACCTGTCCTGAAACAAAACTGCAGTTTGAATGTTGCAGGGTATGAAATGATTGCTCCAACAGCGAAGGGAGTCACCCAGTCGGTCCTATAGGCTATCTCCCATACATACAGTCTTTACATACTTACGTAGAAGAAGCAATAATTGAAAGCAAAGTGCAGTTTGGAAGAGAAATGCATGTTTGGGGAGAAGAAATAAAAATTTTTAAACTCTGTAGTTCATTTCATACCCTGAGGTGTCAAAATTCATGGGATACTTCCTAATATCGTGTCAGATCTCCTTTTTTCCGGAGTACTGCAGCAACTCGACATGACATGCAATCAACAGACCGTTGTAAGTCCTCTGCAGAAATACTGAGAATGCTGCCTCTATAGCTGTCCATAACAGCGAAAATGTTACCGGTGGAGAATTTTGAGCACGAACTGAGATCTAGATTATGTCCCTTAAACCTTTGATGGGTGACCAAATCATTCCCTAGAATTTTACAAAATATTCTACCTACCAACTGCGAAAAATTGTGGCACGGGAACATGGCACATTGCTATCCACACAAATTCCATTGTTATTTGGGTATGTAGTCCGTGAAGTGTTGCGCATGATCTCCAAGTTCACGAACCTAACAATTTCCTGTCAATGATCAATTCAGTTGCACCAGAGGACCAAATTCATTCCATGTAAACACAGCCCACACCATTATGGAGCCCCCACCAGGTTGCACAGTGCCTTGTTGCACATTGCCAGCTTGGGTCCATGGCTGAGTGGGATCTGCGCCACGCTCTGACCATACCATCACTCTTACCAACTGAAATCGGAACTCATCTGAACAGGCCACGTTCTTCCAGACGTCTAGGATACAACCGATATGGTCAGGAGAGGCGATGTTTTGGTGTTAGCAATGGCACTCGCGTCGGTCGTCTGCTGCCATAGCCCATTAACATCAGATTTCTCCGCACTGGCCTAACGGATACGTTCGTCCCTCATTGATTTCTGCGGTTATTACACGCAGTGTTACTGGTCTGTTAGCACTAACAAACCTACGTAAACGCCGCTGTTGTCGGTCGTTAAATGAAGGCCGTCGGCCACGGGGTTGTCCTTGACGAGAGGTAATACCTGAAATTTGGTATTCTTAGCACACTATTGACACTGTGGTTCTTGGGAAATTGAACTCCTTAACGATTTATGAAAGGGAATGTTCCATGCGACCAGCTTCAACTACCATTCCACGTTCAGAGTGTGATAATTCCAGTCGTTCGGCCACAGTCACGACGGAAAGCTTTTCCCCTGAATTACCTTAGTACAAATGACAGCTAAGTTAAGGCACTGCACCTTTGTAACTTGTGTACGCGATACACCTGCCGTCTGTATATTTGCATATCGCTGTCCCATGACTTCTACGACCTCAGTGTAATTCTATCTGAGATAGGAAGGAGTTGGAAGATCAGTTGTGAGAATGTTAGCGGTGAAATGCGTGCACCCCGCACAAGAATTTACTGTTCACTCAGGAAATCAAAAATAACGGTGCGTTACCATTTCTAGACGTGGAGGAATACGGAACTGCGAATGGGACCACACACTGGGACACAAAGTGCACTGGGATCCAACTCGCACAAATCGGTACCTACCTGCACAGAGAGAGCCACCATCACACAATTCAGTTGTGCTCACGCTGACTGCCTGTGCTTACCTGATAAGTGACACTAACATTATCAAAGAGGAGTTGAGGAGGCTACACTACACGCTTCGCGCCAACGGTTATGACAGCTGCGTTACAAGAAAGCCGAACAAAGCGAACCGAAATAAAACAAGAGAAGAAAGCAAGGAAGAGAAGCTTGCGCTAGTGCACTTACCATATGCGAAGGGTGTCAGTGAACGGTTAGGTAACGTCCTCAGCCGACGAGGTTTCAAACCGATTGTCTTTAGGACGAGCTACAATCACCACTTGGACTTTGTGTTGTTGACTACATGACCATATTCTCTGCTCCGTTCTGTCAACCGTCGCATGACGGTTTCCAGTCGATATTCTTCTGTTTCAGTTATCGGAGTGTCATCAACATAGTAGAGGTTATTAGTAATTTCTGACACCTATAACGATGCTGTCATAGTGCTCACTATATGCTTTGAATGATAGTGAAAAGGAAATGCAACCTTGTCTCACGCCAGCTTCAGCAGAAAATATGTCTGGTAAGATGTTATTGACTATTACTGTCACTATGCTCCCTCGAAAAGTACAGTTGTCTGATCAAATGTAGCAGGTGCAATGAGGATTGTCTATAGCTTTGACCATTTTATCTTGTCGAAAGCTTTCTTGTAATCCACCAAACACTGATTATCTTGACATTATGTTCCCTAGCCTCGTCTGAGCTCCCGAATGTTTAGGATCCGCTGTGGGTTCCCTTGCCTGGATAAAAGCCCGTTCGTCCGTCTGGTGTTTGCGGAAGTGAGAAGGTCTTCAGCCTCTCATTCAGTAGAGTGAGCATGCTTTAACTGGCATGGGAGGTAAGGGCTATTGTTCGATATTTCGCACAGTCAGATGCAGAACCTTCATAGAACAGTGGCATGAAAATGAACTAGCACCATTGGTCTGGCATATTTCCAGGTATCCAGATCTTCTGACATTGCCAACGCAGGATTTCTGCACCAAGGTTGCCCATGTTTCGTTGGTCTTCAGCAGTAATTCTATCTTGACCTGGTGCCCTCTGGTTTCGCAACGTTTTCATAGGATGTTCCCCTCCTTCTCTAAGATGCCTTTAACAGGTTCCACAACGAAACATTGTCTCGAAATTTGGTAGAAAATCCAAAGAAATTCTGGTCGTATGTAAAGTACACAAGCGGCAAGACGCAGTCAATACCTTCGCTGCGCAGTGCCGATGGTACTGTTACCGACGACTGTGCCGCTAAAGCGGGGTTATAGAACGCAGTTTTCCGAAATTCCTTCACCAGGGAAGAGGAATGGGATATTCCAGTATTTGAAACACGAACAGCTGCTCGCATGAGTTTCTTAGAAGTAGATACCTTAGGGGTTGCGAAGCAACTCAAATCGCTTGATCCGGGCAAGTCTTCAGGTCCAGATTGTATACCGATTAGGCATCTTTCAGATTACGCTGATACAATAGCTCCATACTTAGCAATCATATACAACCGCTCGCTCACCGATTGATCTGTATCTACAGATTGGAAAATTGCTCAGGTCGCACCAGTGTTTAAGAAGGGTAGTAGGAGTAATCCATCGAACTACAGACCTACATCATTGACGTCGGTTTGCAGTAGTGTTTTGGAGCACATACTGTATTCAAACATTATGAATCTCCTCGAAGGGAACGATCTATTGAAATGTAATCAGCATGGTTTCAGAAAACATCGTTCTTGTGCAACGCAGCTAGCTCTTTATTCGCACGAAGTAATGGCCGCTATCGATAGGGGATCTCAAGTTGATTCCGTATTTCTGTATTTCCGGAAGGCTTTTGACACCGTTCCTCACAAGCGACTTCTAATCAAGCTGCGGGCCTATGGGGTATCGTCAGTTGTGCGACTGGATTCGTGATTTCCTGTCAGGAAGGTCACAGTTCGTAGTAATAGACGGAAAATCATCGAGTATAACGGAAGTGATATTAGGTGTTCCCCAGGGAAGCGTCCTGGGACCTCTGCTGTTCCTGATCTATATAAATGACCTGGGTGACAATCTGAGCAGTTGTCTTGCTTTGTTCGCAGATGATGCTGCAGTTTACCATCTAGTAAGGTCATCCGAAGACCTGTATCAGTTGCAAAGCGATTTAGAAAAGATTGCTGTATGGTGTGGCAGGTGGCAGTTGACGCTAAATAACGAAAAGTGTGAGGTGATCCACATGAGTTCGAAAAGAAAACCGTTGGAATTCGATTACTCGATAAATAGTACAATTCTCAAGGCTGTCAATCCAACTAAGTACCTGGGTGTAAAAATTACGAACAACTTCAGTTGGAAAGACCATATAGATAATATTGTGGGGAAGGCGAGCCAAAGGTTGCGTTTCATTGGCAGGACACTTAGAAGATGCAACAAGTCCACTAAAGAGACAGCTTACACTACACTCGTTCGTCCTCTGTTAGAATATTGCTGCGCGGTGTGGGATGCTTACCAGGTGGGATTGACGGAGGACATCGAAAGAGTGCTAAACAGGGCAGCTCAGTTTGTATTATCACGTAATAGGGGAGAGAGTGTGGCAGTTATGATACGCGTGTTGGGATGGAAGTCATTAAAGCAAAGACGTTTTTCGTCGCGGCGAGATCTATTTACGAAATTTCAGTCACCAACTTTCTCTTCCGAATGCGAAAATATTTTGTTGAGCCCAACCTACATAGGTAGGAATGATAAGAGAAATCAGAGCTCGAACAGAAAGGTTTAGGTGTTCGTTTTTCCCGCGCGCTGTTCGGGAGTGGAATAGTAGGGAGATAGTACGATTGTGGTTCGATGAACCCTCTGCCAAGCACTTAAATGTGAATTTCAGTGTAATCATATAGATGTAGATCATTGGTAAAATATCTGTTATCTTTTGATACCTTGACATTGATTGTGAGTCCTCACTGAACAGCTTGTTGCAGTATTTTCCTCATACTCTGGCGATTTCTTTTGTTTCTGTGAGGAATATCCCGTGGTCGTCGCAGGTGAAAAATCCCGTGCCAAGTGCTTCACCTCGTCACAGAGCTCTGAGCTTTGATTCTAGCTCTAGCTCTGTGCAAATTTTCTTATTACGCAGTAAGACGCCATAATTGTAAGCCACATTCTAGACTTTTTTAGGGTCATCATATGTGTTTCCGTGCTGATGGCGCAAAACGTCTTACCAAGTGCCCTTTTTTAATTATGACCACTGCGGTCGCAGGTTCGAATCCTGCCTCGGGCATGGATGTGTGTGATGTCCTTAGGTTAGTTAGGTTTAAGTAGTTCTAAGTTCTATTGGACTGATGACCTCAGAAGTTAAGTCCCACAGTGCTCAGAGCCATTTATTATGACGGTCACTGCATACACAACTCTTCACGTCCCATGACACTGTTCGTACATGTACCGCATTTATGAAATTAACAGTTCTCTCACTGCACTGGTGAAGCACAATAAAATACTGCATTAACATTTCATTGTTTTTTCAAAATGTATGAATTTGTTAAGTCCTTCCAACAAAGGGTAGCAGTCTTTTGCTATCAAGAGGCATATCGTTGGGGAACGCGTTTTAGAGTGGTAAATTAAACTTCTGTAAGAGTCTCCGGTAGGCGACTGAGGGGTGACAGCCATGCTGGCTGTAGAAGATATGACAGCACCTATCCCCTCCCTTTCGCTTCCCTTCTTCTCCTCTTCATCTTCAATTCACAGGTATAATGTATAACAGCTGGGAATTCATATAATTTGATATGAAGTCCTTCATATTGTTATCGTTCTTACCTATCTCGGACGTGTTGCTTTTACTATATACCCAAAATCGTGGCTCAACATTCTGGAAAAGGGACGCGTCAGTTCATGAGTTAAAGTGGCCAGGTGCGAATAGCACTTGCGCACTGAGGGTCCCATACCAACTTAATTATGTATGTAGACAGTTCATGCATTCCAGGAATCTAGAATTTCGTCGACTTTTCCCTGTTATCGACGCTGACAGTGGCAAAATATTGGTCCCAGGGCTTCGAAAACCTTCGGGAATGTTTTGACTACAACTTAGAAGTCGGATAACAAACAACAAAAGACATACTTTTTTCATGTGATATAATTACAAATTAACAGTTTCGGATTTTACCCTTCACTTGTACTGTGAAATCTTTCCTCTTGCCTAATTTCATGATTCTAGACCAACGGGAAGTGCTTTACAGGTTTTTATGACTGAGTTAGTGAGTGTCAAATTATATGACATAAGTGGCCGTACCTTTTGACTACGTTGACTTAGAAGCTAGCGTTTATTATGACACCAAGGGACCGTATGCTTTAGTATGTGACACAAATTTTATTTTGATACGGCTACTAGTTCCTGGGAAATAGGGGTTTTAATAGACGGACGGACAGACAGGCAGTATAAAAACAAATGACTGTTCCTTCTATTTATTCGCATGAGATAATAAGAAATTAAAAATTTAGAATTCTTTTCCTGTGGTTACAGGGTTGGTGGCTATCAAATTACTGGATTATATATATATATATATATATATATATATATATATATATATATATATATATATACATATATATATACGACATGTTCGATACGCCTGTCATCATTGGCGATGATGTGGCGCTGACGAATAGCGAAATTCTGCACGCCCTGTTGAAGCGTCTGAACAGCGATGCTGTCGAATGCCTCTGAATGACTCTTTTCAGCTCAACAATGATTTTGGGATTCAACCTGTAGAATTTGTCTTTAATATAGCCCCATAAAAAGGAGCCGCATGTTTTCATATCTGAAGAATATGACGGCCAATCGAGTCTCATGCCAGTGGTCTCTGGTTACCCCAGAGCCACAATGCGCTCTCCAAAGTACTCCTGCAGGTCACAACACACTCTACTCGTCCGATGAGGACGATCCCCGCCTTCCATACTACACCCTGTCGAAATCAGGGTGACTATGAATAATGGAGATGAAATCATCTTCCAAAACCTTCACATACCGTTCGGTAGTCGCCGTGCTGTCAGGGAACATCGCACTGATTATTCCGTGACTGGACGTTGCACACTACACAGTCACCCGTTGAGTGTGAAGAAATATCCCGATCGCCAAATGCGAATTCTCATTCCCCCAAATGCGCCAATTTCGCATATTATCGAACCCATCCAAATGATAGTGGTGTTCGTCGCTAAACCAAACCATACCACGTATACTAATCCCAATTATGCCCCGCAACCAACCGTGCAGTTTGAACGTCCTAACGCAAAACCGTTCAGAAGTTGTGACGACTTTATTTCATACAGTTCAATAATTATCACCCTGTATATGACATAAACTGCCGTATCTTCTGACTGCACTAACTTAGAGCTTCACATTTTTATATAGCCAAGCGACCGTACGCCTTAATATGTGACATAAATTTCAACTTCGTACGTCTACCAGTTCATGAGAAAAAGGGTTTTGGACTGACGGACGAAGTGATCCTGTAGTGGTTCCGTTTTTGCCGTTTGAGGTACGGAACTCTCAAAAAGAATACACGCACAAAGTCCGATTACTTTTTGTGCTGCTAAATTTTCTCTTTGTAGAATGAAATATCTGGAGAGACGCACTCACTCGCACTACCTCACATTCGCCCATTTCACGGGTATCCTGTGGCCCGTGTAAACACTCCTGGTTCGGGGATGTACTGCAGCGAACAGTATCGGGCAGCAGCGACAGTAGGTGCACACCTGTAACTGCCACTTCAAGACTCGAAGGATGTTTCCCGACAACACGATAGGAATATCTTATCGGCAATATGCAATTATAGTAACATCTGTAAAGATATCTTAAGAGGGAATGTCCATGAATATAGCACACTACATAAAAAGTGCAACAGATCCACAATTTTGAAGATACGGCAACGACATTTTGTACCATGCTTTAAATGAAATTATCATATTTATTGGTAAGTTCCTTGGATAGAAATATTTAACTTTTTTTCTGCATTTTAAAAATTAAATAATTTATGTACTTCTTTCGTAGAAATTATTTAAGAGATTTCTACAAAATTTTCTGTGTTTAATCTCTTTCATACAATAAGTTTCTCTCATGACGTCTTTTGAGTACATCGAACAGGAGATTTTTAATAATTTTTAATCGCAATTCTGTAAGTGTAACATAAAGTGCATGCAAGATTCCAGGCATTTTGACCCACATCTGAAATCACTCAGAATTTCTAAATTTACTCTTGAGACAACATTTATGGGGTTTACAGAAATAAGAGCACCACATTTCGTAGTCCAGGCCTCCATATATTCTGAGAAAAAGATACATAAACTTTACAAAACACCATGTTCAGGAAACGGTTTAAAGTTGAACCCAAGGTTTTTTCTTGTGTCAGCTCGTCAGAAGCCCCCAACTTTGCACTCAGGGTCCTCCTTTTCTTCAAGGCTTTACCTCTGATTTCTTGTTTTCTGCCTTCTTTCCTTTACCAGGTGTTTAACTGATCTTTCAACCACAGAGAGGCGCTGTACATCCATTTTTCTCGAGAATTCTTGAGTGGAATTTTCTATCTTTAAATCCATTGTGTCTAATACCTTCATGCTCCCTAGGTTCCCATCATTAAATACGAGAACTGCATCCCAAGTTGATATTTTGTCTAGTGTACCAGATGAAAATGCGGTTTTAGTGCATTGTTCCCATATGTGAGATGTGAGTGAATATAGGGGCCCAACAGGATTCTGGGTTTTTCCTTGAACATTCTTTTTATTATGGAAGTTGACAATAGGTCAGAAACCTCTAAGAATTTCTGACGACATAAGACATCCAGGATACTACCTGGAAGCCTGCATCGGTTGTTATCCCTCTGAGGCTGTAGGCATTGACACGTGCTGATGTGGAAGAGATGACGAGAAAAATTTATGAATGATTGTGCTGGTAAACCTCTTACGTCATTTGATTTCAAACAGCTGAGCAGAACTGAACGTACTCAGACATTTCTCTCTTTACTTATTCTGATCAACACTAAACTCACACACAATATTTTCAACGCAACGCAATATGACTTTCAATAATCTCTACAAAAGAATGGCCCTGACTTACAGTAACCTATACCTTTCATGAATAACTTACCTCACAAAATTTTCGTTACTTGAACTACTGCAATACAGCGAGAGCCAATACTGCCAGCTAAATAAAAGATTCTAACTTCTGAAGGCAATAACTACTGATAGGCATAGTTAGCAAATGAAAGATTTTAATAGAGAACAAACAATGTATTTGCCTTAATAGTGTTCAACAGTCATAACATATATATCAGTTCATGATATCCAATCTTACAAATTTACTGTCTCTGATGGACACATGTCCAGATCATCCGCTCTCAAAACTCCGCCATCTCTCTCCTCACATCCACCACTGCTGGCGGCTCACCTCCAACTGCGAAACGCTACGCGCTGTTCACATCCAACTGCCCAACACTACAGTAGCGACTATTCCAACAATGACAACCAGCCACAGACTTCACACAGCACAATCAGTGATTTTCATACAAAGCGCTACATGGTGTTACTAACATGAAAACCTAAACAGCCTACTTACAATACCATATGGAAAAATGTAGCCTATAAAGCACTTTACATGTCATTTACACTGGATGGGTTCTGTCTGATAACCTTGCCGTAATACACTTGAGGAGTGACGTATCATCTTGTATGTGAGTCCGTTTTATCCAGTCCCGCTCTTTACATCTTCCAACATTTTGCCCTTCATATCACTGGCAAGAGTCACAACTGATCTATAAAACCAAAGGGTATATGTCACTGCCTCCTAAATGCATCCTACGCACTTTTGCATGAAAGTAATACACAGCATCTTGAAAGGTAGTTACACTGAGCCACAGCGCCAGAGATAGCGCCAAAGAGTTTTATTCCGCCGCCTCTACTGGCAGTTCTTGTCGAGAAGTCTTGGTGGAGAGTGCTTATCGAGATGTGGTAGTAGTGAGTCGGTGTTGAGATGTTGTAGTCGGGAGTGCTTGTTCCATGTTTTATGCAGTTGTTTGATGGGCTAGACAGCAGATGTTGTTCGAATGGAGATATTGCAATGATCAGAGTGCTTTTCGTCAATATATATGAAGGTAAAAAAATTCCCTTTTTTTTATTATTTCAGTGTCTTAAATAATGCGCCATTACAGGTTCAGTCAACAAAGCATCTGGCTTGTGTTCTTGTATTAGAGTGTAATTCTGGTTTCCTTACGCAATTATAGTATTTATATATTTTTTTAATTGCTTCAGTATAAATGGTGTTCAAAATATCTGGTCTTATTGACGAAGAACCGTGCCAGATGTGTACGTTGAATCACACTTCCACACACAGAACAATTACACTTGTGTCTTGGTTTCGTAGGTTTTATAGTTGCTGGGGACTTAATTAATTAATTGTGTTAATGGAAATTTTCTTTCATTCTTTGTTGTTATTCTATGCAGTCAGATTGTGTACTAAAACTAGTCAGGGCCAACCGTTTACGAGACTTCGTAATCGGACAGACAACTACTAAAAATTAAAAAATATTTGCATTAAATTTATAATTAAGCCCCCACGAACGTGGCGACCGCTGCTTCGGATAGTCCCTTGGAATTCTTCTGATTGAAAAAATAGCAGACAGTAGTATTGTTGTAGTAATTTGTAGTTTAGTAATTGTAGTCTATATTGCATGTGTAGATTTGGTAATTGTCATTCTTCTAATGGTATTTTTTGCAGAATTTAATTTTTGTTGTCTTGTATACGGGTTTGACAATTTTGTGCAGTTAGGAAGATTTCAATTGTTCGTTAATCGTGTTTGAGGGAAGCATTTCGTGTGAATGATATTGTTGGTGATAAAGTGTCATTGTGTGTAATTTTCGTATAGTGACGAGTTTTGTATGTTTTGTAAATGATTACGCGATCGATGAAAAAGGCGAAAATGATGAATAGTGAGAATGACGAAATTGTTAACATGGCGAACTCGCCAACACAGGAGAACAGTATGATGAATAATGAAGTGAAAATAATGTAATAAGCAGGGAAAATAGTCCGGAACCAATTCAAAATTATTCACAATCACAACAATTTCAGAATACGAGATTAACGATAGAAGACTCTGGAATAGTATCGAACACAGATAGCTTTACGGCTACGCCGAAGGAAGTTAGTTTTATGGGAAATGTTTGGAGCGAAAAGAATTTTGAACCAGTTAATATGGAGCAGTTGATAGGTGCAATATTAAATTTGGGATCGCAAATAGGAACAATTAAAACAGAGATGGGAACTTTGGGATCTGAACTAATAACTGATATGGGAACAATGGAAACACAGTTAAGATCTGAATTAAAAACAGTGGGATCACAGTTACGATCTGAAATTAAAACTGTTATGGGAACAATGGAAACACGGTTAGACTCACTGGGATCACAAATAGGAACATTTAAAACAGAGATGGAAACTATGGAAACACGGTTAGACTCACGAATAGGGACATGTTTCAAAAACATGAAAGATGAATTAAAGAATGAAATTAGAGAAGTACAACCGATTTTGAATGCTCACAATAATAGATTAATTTCAATAGAAATCAGACAAAAGGAAGAGGATAGAGAACAGGGGGAAAGAGATCGCGTGAAAGTACAAAAATTTTCAGAGTTAAATTTACAACGTGCACACGATAAGGAAGAAATATTTGAGAGAATCGAGGAATCCGTACCAAATGACAGAATAAATAACCTAACACAAAAATATGAACAGTTAACTACTGAATGTGTCAATACTGAAACCCGAGTCGCGACACTTACAGAAGACGTAAATAAACAGAAAGAAAAAATAGGTGACTTATCGGAAAGAGTTAAGGAGATTTCAGATAAACTGACAAGTCTTAGTTTAAATGGGGACAGAGATTCAGATGATACAGCTCCATTGCCATTTGCAGAAACCGAAGAGTACCAGAACATAAAGGACCGTGTTGAAAATCAGGGAAAATTTAATGAACGTGTTAAAAAGGAATTTGAGACATTACAAAAGCGAATCAAACAAATTGAAGGCGAAATCGTAGGAAAAGACAGCAAAAGAAATTTAGAATCACAGATAGCAGAGGGGTTTGAAGAAAGTAATTTATTTCATTTACGAGAAGTAACAAGAGAGCGCCAGGCGCTCGAACTAGACAATAATCGACATTCGGACTGGGACAGACGCGGTAGGTCTTTGTCGCCACGAGGCGAAAACTTTGACTATAAACACTTTTTGACTGTTTTGCTGATTATAATCGGTATCATCAAGACAGAAATTATTCATACAGTAATAGAAATTCTTGCTACAGAAATTACCAGGGTAGTAGATACAACAATAATTTCAGAAGTGACAGTCGAAATTATACAAGAAGTAGTTATGCAGACAGACAGGAAAACAGAAATTTTAATAACAGACACAACCAAGAATTTGCATCTAACAGACAGGAGGGACCTAATTGGCATCCTCCACGTGACAGAAATTCAGAGAGACAAGTGCAAATAGTTGAAATTGATCCGCGAAATGACGCGAATAATTAGAGTCCTCAGGGGATTCACTACACTAAGTGAATATGTGCCGTAGCGTGCATAGGGCCCCGAGCTGTAGTGATGCTATTCCCCTTTTCGTTTTCTGCACCGCTGCCTACTCTTTTACTATTCTTTGCATCTATCAGAACAACTCTTCAACTATCAATCTATCTAGTGAGTCGTTAAAGAATAACCGGATATGACTATTTTACCCAAAAGTGATTTCGGAAATTACCGTTTGGGCTTACTGTATCTTCAGCAGCATTCATTCGTAGTTTAAACGAAATCTCACCTGTTTATCTTCGTGACAATATTACTTCATATGTTGACGATATTCTTATTGCTAAACGTTCTTGGAGTGAGCACAACAAAATTTTGGATTCATTATCATGTATCTTTGCAAGAGTTGGCATTACGGTGAACTTAGAAAAATCTGAATTTCGTCGTTCTCAGGTGAAATTTCTCGGTCACATTATTTATGCAGAAGGTATTCTTCCTGATCCAGAAAAACTAGACGCTATTCGTAAATATGCTGTTCCTACCACAAAACGTGACGAACGTAGTTTCCTTGGCGTCTGTAATTTTCTTAGACGCTTTGTTAGATTGGACGATTTGGCCACACCTCGTTTATGTGAACTATCTGGAAAGAATTCTAATTGGTGTTGGGATGAGGAAGCTCAATCAGAATTTGAACAACTTCGTGATGCTTTAGTTGCTGCTCCACTTCTTTCACACCCGGATTTATCTAAAGATTTTTGTTTGGCGACGGACTCATCATACAAAGGCCTAGGTGCACATTTATTTCAAGAGATAGAAGAAAACGGCGTTGTAGTACAGAAGAATATTGCATTTGGAAGTCGTGTTCTCTCTAAATCAGAAAAGAATTATTCGATTACGGAACTTGAAGCTTTGGCTGTTGTTTGGGCTTTCACAAAATTTCGCATATTTTTGTATGGCAGACATACTAAGGTTTACACCGATCATCGAGCTCTGGAATTTCTTATGTCAACAAAATTAACATATGGAAGATAGTGACGATGGGCGTTGTATCTACAGGAATTTGATTTTAGTATTGTTTACATACAGGGTTCTTCAAATATTGTTGCTGATGCTTTATCACGTGCACTTATGGGTTTGAAACAAAGTGCTGAGGAGGACTGCAAAGGAAAACAATTATTGTTTGATGTATATTCAATGTGTTGCGTTTGAGAATTTTATTTCGTCTTCGCTTCAGGACATCGCTAAGGAGCAAAATAAGGATCCAGTCTGGAAGGACATTAAGGAGAAGTGAAGGAGAAAGGAAAGTGTAGCCATTAGACAGCATTATTTAGTTCGCAATGATATTCTTTTTAAACGAAAATCGGTCGACAACTCTGTTTGGTTAGTTTGTATTCCTGATGAGTGGATTAATAAATTGATTTGGTACACACATTTCAGTTATGCACACTTTGGTCCCAGAAAATGTTTTCATAAATTACGAGGAAATTGCTACTTCAGTAGTATGGAAAAACGCATTCGATCTGTTCTTGCCAGATGCAAATTATGTCAAAAGGCTAAGCCGCCAACTATTTCTCACAGAGCACCGTTGTTTCCTATCATTCCAGCGAAATTAAAGGACATGGCTGCAGTCGATTTGTTTGGTCCAGTGGTTCGTTCTACTAATGGTTTTGCGTACATTTTCATAGGATTGGAACTGACATCAAAATATGTGTGTTTTACACCTTTACGCAAAGCAACAGCTCGTTCAGCATCTAATGCTTTCATCAAACATTTTCTTAAAGAAGTGGGTCATGTTGATAAGGTTATATCAGATAATGGATCACAGTTTCGCTCTAAAATTTGGCTTCGTACTCTACGGCGTCGTAAGATGAAACCAATTTTCACTTCAGTTTTTCACCCTCAGTCTAACGCTTCAGAGAGATGGATGAAGGAAATCAATAAATTGTGTCGACTTTATTGTCATCAGAATCACAGAACGTGGGATCAGTATCTTCATATTTTTCAAAACATACTGAATGAACTCCCTAATGATTCAACTTCTTTACCACCTATACTGATATTAAAAAACAAAGCACCGACAAATCGCATTTCTGAAATCGTTCCTTTTCGCCTTCACGGAAACTGCGGCATTCAGAAGTTGGCAACCTGGCTCTACAAAATATTGCGTCTGCGGCTGCTAGAAGAGAGAAATCAGCTAAACGTCTTGGTCGTTTAAAAACCTTGTCAGTTGGTCAGAAGGTGTTAATTAAGTCTCATCGTTTGTCTCACAAAGGAGAAAGGCTTGTGTCGCAAATTTTTTCTGCTTTATAACGGTCCATATAGAATTCGCAAAATTATTCATGATAACACTGTCGAAGTAGAAACTCTTAAATCTCGGCGCTCTAAGGGAATACGTCATATATCAAACGTTAAAATTTTTGTAGAATGACATACTTTTGAGACATCAACAGTTACATGTAAACATGCAGAGAATATAAGGATACCGCGCCGCGTTCCGGCGGCGGCACATACTCAAAGCAACAGTCAAGTCTGCGCGCCGCACAAGGCAGTCGTTGACCGCAAACAATCACTTCCTACGTCACGCCTACCTACAGCTGATCGAGCGCTCAGTGCGAATGCACTGACAGCCATAAACAAATACACAGTCTAATTTCTCTGATTAAATTCAGTAAAAAGCTATAGTGACTTGATAAATTATGTTATTAACGTTCAGTATTTTTCAGGATACGGTTGCATAAAATATTTAAGAACTTCAGGTAAATTCTGTGCGTGTCCGACGTTAAGAGGACTTGCTATCGAGAAAATTTTAGGAAGAATGTAATTTCGAAGAAGAAAGTAATAAACTAAAAAGGTAACTATTAATTGAGTTTATTTTTCAGGTAACATATTTCCACTTAGGTACGTACTTTAGACGTAATTTGCTGCACGCGATTACGTGATTCATACTTTGTGCTAAATTTCATGTTCTATGAATCTACTTGTGAAACGACGTGCTTGCGTACATTTGCTGATTTTTGTCAATGTTTGATAAATGAACACGGTTGTTAATTATGTATATTATGCATCGCTTGGCTGCACTGCTTTTTCACTGATGTCATATATTTTTTATTACGTGCCAGCTGTGCTTATTTATTTAAATTATAATTGTCACATGATTAATTGTGCTGATATGGTTATGTATGTAAGTTACACTTTGTGATTTATCTGCTTGCGCCTTCATGTTTACTTATTAAGATTTCATATGAACATTTATTTGCTTATGCTGATATGACGCTAATGACCTGTTTATTATGTAAGATATATATTTGCTGCTGTGCGTATGGATTGCATATTTACACATTTCTGTTTTGCTGTCATAACTACTCTTGAATTTAGAATATAGCAATGCTGATGTACGGTGTACGAACATAGAGTTTAGGTCACACTATGGTATTAATTATAGATTGTTTGCTTGGCAGAGCCTCGTGGTAGGAATTGTGCTGCATCCACTTTTTGACATTATGTTCTCTACTGGTTTATTTACTCGCTATTGCATGTTTTGCTTTCGCTCAGTGCCTTATATTTTTAAGATAAGAAAATGAACTGCTATAATTCGACGAACGACATTAGTACAAGAAACTTGATAGAAGTCACATGAGCTGGAGGTTTTTTGGAAGCTGTATAAATTTGTGCTAATAGAAAGGAAGCTAACGACATGACATACCAATACTAGGTTTAGACCATTGACAGTTATTACACTGCATTTTTCGTGAGCGATTGAAATACGAAGTTACACTTGACACAAGAAATACTCCACATGTATGTTTCTGATTTGCCATGATTCTTGAAGTGGTGTACACACTGTGAAGTATTACGATTTATTCACTCAAAGTCTTATGTGATCTTTCATACTACGTACTCGTACTTACTTACTGAGAGTTATTCGAACTAAAGGCTGTTATAGGTCATGTATGCATTTCTTTTATTTTATGATGGACAAGGTAACCAAAATGTATTTATAATTCATAATGAGTAGAAGATATGGGTCAGATGGAATACACAGAGGTTGTGTGTGGACATTGTGTCTACGGATTGTATGGGATGATGAAGTTTGCACTAGGATTTTATCTGTACTTGTTCGAGGAGACTGACTAGAGGAAAGAGTTGTTATGGAAGTGAAATGATATTGGTAATAAGGTTTATATGTATCGACGTATTGAAGAGGTATTATTGAGGTATTGAGATTGTGTGAAGTTGATGATTATTCGAGTTTTTGTGGACAAGAGGTAAGGTAAATGCTATTGATGATAAGGTTTATATGTATCGACGTAAGAGGTATTATTGAAGCATTGAGATTATGTGATGCTGATGATTATTGGAGTTTTGGTGGATAAGAGGTAAAGTAAGTGAGAGCATATTTTTTTTGTTGGTTTATATGGAACAAGGAGGATGAAGATGGCAGACTAGAACACTCAAGTAGAAGGAAGATTGTCTACACACACACTTCGTTAAATCACTAAGCAGTATGTACTTTTTTTTGGAGAGAGGAAGTATTTGCATATCTTGGTACACTGACAGTTGTTCAGCAACCGTACATTTGATTTGGCTTGGCAAACATTGGTCTTGACATGATGACTATGACGTTGACTAACTATTACTGACTGTTATACATTGCTGCCACTACTACTTGATACACATGATGAACATCAAATTTTGACAGAATTGCATTTACCCAGTTAACACTACTCAATTACTCAGTAGTACTTAATGTGGATGATAAATGAGTGAGTGTGTTTTGTGTGTTATCCCTTCCTAATCCCAAATAATTGGTACCGACCTATCTCCTAAATATTATTTTACTTGTTTGTTGTGGCTTGCACTGACACCCACAAATATTATAGGTTTACTGTTATTTGTGTATTGTGATAGTTAATATGAGAATTATCTGATATCATTTGTGTGTTTATTATAATTTGTATGTTTAGTGTAAGAGCATTGATAATAATTTTGTAAAAGCAATTGTGTGTGCATTCAAACTGTTGTTCACACCTGCACCTGTTCAACATTGATGTGTGGCACTTAGAAATGTTTAATTTCTGCTGATGAACTGTGTGATTAGTGATAGTGAATATTATGGACTGTTACTTGCACTTTTTCTACATGATTGGTGCCACTAGGACATGTTTAATTTCTGCTGATAAACTCTGATGAACAGTGTGATTAGTGATAGTGAATATTATGGACTGCTGTCTGCACCTGTTTAACATTACTGGGTGCCACTGGTGGAACTGCTTATACTGAAATGATGTCACTTGTTGCTGTCTGCACCTGCTCAACATTGCTGGGTGCCACTGATGGACTGATTCTACTGAGATAATGTCACTTGTTGGTGTCTGCACCTGTTCAACAATGCTGGGTGCCACTGATGGACTGCTTCTACTGAAAAGATGTCATCTGTTGGTGTCTGCACTTGATCAACATTGCTGGGTGCCACTGATGGACTGCTTCTACTGAGATAATGTCACTTGTTGGTGTCTGCACCTACTCAACATTGCTGGGTGCCACTAATGGAACTGTTTCTACTGACATAATGTCACTTGTTGGTGTCTGCACCTGTTCAACATTGCTAGTTGCAACTGATGGAACTGCTTCTATTGAAATGATGTCACTTGTCGGTGTCTGCACCTACTCAACATTGCTGGGTGCCACTGTTGGAACTGTTTCTACTGAAATGATGTTACGTCTTGCTGTTTGCACCTGTTGACCATTGCTGGGTGCTACTGCTGGAACTATCAACTACTTGTTTTTTGAATCATTGAAAGCATTTTATGTGAACATTTGTATAAACTGATTTTTTGTGTATTGTGTAAACTACTATGTAAAGTCACATGTATGAAAGAATTTGTTTTGCTTACTGTATTTTATATATTAGGTTATTGAAAGGTCAGTGCAAAGCCAAAATTTTATCTAATTATGTGATATTTACGTATTAATATTATCTTTAATTTTTGTCTGTATTTTTGTGGACTAATTTGGTGGTATTTTCACCACCAATGCTGGCAAAAATACCATCAAATCCTGGCCCGTGGAGGAAGGGCACATGAATGGTGGCTACACTGAGCCACAACGCCAGAGATTGCGCCAAAGAGTTTTATTCCGCCGCCTCCACTGGCAGTTCTTGTCGAGAAGTCGTGGTGGAGAGTGCTTATCGAGATGTGGTAGTAGTGAGTCGGTGTTGAGATGTTGTAGTAGGGAGTGTTTGTTCCATGTTTTATGCAGTTGTTTGATGGGCTAGACAGCAGATGTTGATCGAATGGAGATATTGTAATGATCAGAGTGCTTTTCGTCAATATATATGAAGGTAAAAAAATTCCCTTTTTTTTATTATTTCAGTGTCATAAATTATGCGTCATTACAGGTTCAGTCAACAAAGCAACTGGCTTTTGTTCTTGTATTAGAGTGTAATTCTGGTTTCCTTACGCAATTATAGTATTTATATTTTTTTTAATTGCTTCAGTATAAATGGTGTTCAAAATATCTGGTCTTATTGACGAAGAACCGTGCCAGATGTGTACGTTGAATCACACTTCCACACACAGAACAATTACACTTGTGTCTTGGTTTCGTAGGTTTTATAGTTGCTGGGGACTTAATTAATTAATTGTGTTAATGGAAATTTTCTTTCATTCTTTGTTGTTATTCTATGCAGTCAGATTGTGTACTATACCTAGTCAGGGCCAACCGTTTACGAGACTTCGTAATCGGAC
Organism: Schistocerca serialis cubense; assembly: GCF_023864345.2. NCBI lineage: Eukaryota > Metazoa > Arthropoda > Insecta > Orthoptera > Acrididae > Schistocerca > Schistocerca serialis. The sequence goes on from NC_064643.1 coordinate 585,482,849, forward strand.
AGACAACTACTAAAAATTAAAAAATATTTGCATTAAATTTATAATGAAGCCCCCATGCAATCTATTAGAAATAACTTTCACGAAGATACAAAAGTCACTCACTTTGTTTCAGAAAGGTATCCACTATTCAGCAATACAGAGTTTCAGTAACATGCCAGCAGCCATTAACATTTCTTAGCAAAACCGACTGATGCATGTATGTTATTAGGAATATCACATAGCGTGAATATTGGGTACGGTCTGAATTCTGTAAAAAAAAATTGCGCAGTGATACAAGCATTGTTAAAAAGTGATGTAAAAAGTTTTTTTATTTTCTTTTCTTTATTTGATGACGCGTTTCTACAGTAGCCTAATAATTAGTGTATGCACCTAAGTGTACTGAACATTTAATATTTGGTGACAACTTTTACATCCTTTTAAATGTAAATATGCTTAAGTTTTTCTTTTTTTTTTTTTTTTTTTTTTACTTATTCCACATCCTCAAGGGCAGCTTCACTTGGCACATGGGATCTTTGAAGGTACATGAGAATATCTGTTCGTATTTTGTAAATATTTATCGAGTATTCTTGTTTTCTGACATGTTCCACATTCCAAAGTGTCAATTGAAACGAAACGTACTTGTAATCTTTTATTTATTTACGCGACTAGCTCTGTAATACCAAATTCAGGAGCAAATCTCCAAGGTCATGGAATGAGCCAGTACACGAAATTACAACATAAAAGTAATAACAGATAAAATAAAATGTTTATGAACCAAAAAAAGTCAAGTCATCGGTTTAAGTAAACGCAATCAACAATGTAACGTAAGAATCAGCTCAATTTTTCAAGGAACTCCTCAACAGAATAGAAGGAGTGACCCAAGAGAAAACTCTTCAGTGTCGATTTGAAAGCTAGTGGATTGCTGCAAAGATTTTTGAATTGTTGAGGTAGCTTATTGAAAATGGATGCTGCAGTAAAGTGCAAACCATTCTGCAGAAGAGTTAAGGAAGAGCGATCCAAATTCAGACTGGATTTCTGCCGAGTATTAAATGAGTGAAAGCTGCTAATTCTTGGGAATAAGCTGAAATTGTTAAGAAGAAACGACAGTAAATAATATACATGTTGAGAGACCAATGTCAAAACACCCTGAGTAATGAACAACGGTCGAGAAGAGGTTCTCGAAGTAACACCATTTATTGCCGAACTCCCCGTTTATGAGCCAAAAATATCGTTTTATAATTGAAAGAGTTACTTCAAAATATAATACCATAAGACATAAACAAAAGAAGATAAACAACGTAGACTAAATTTCGTGTCGAACGGTCACTTACTTCAGATACCGTTCAAATAGTACAAATGGAAGCTTTAAGTCTTTGAACAAGATCCTGAACGTGAGCTTTGCACGACAGTTTACTGCTCATCTGAATACCTAGAAATTTGAACTTGCAGGTTCACTAATCGTATGCTTATTCTGTGAAATTAAAACGTCGGGTTTCGTTGAATTTTGTGTTAGAAACAGTAAAAACTGAGTCTAACTGTGCTTTAGCGTTAGTTCGTTTTCTACAAACCATGAATTTATGTCGTGAACAGCACTATTTTAATCAGAACGAATGATGCACACAACATCCTTTACTACAAGCTAGTGTCATCAGCGAACAGAAATAATTTATAATTACACGTAAAACTAGAAGGAATATCATTTATATAAATAAGGAACAAGAGTGGCCCCAATACTGATCACTGGGGCACCCCCAATTTGACCGTGCCCCACTCAGACCCCACATCACAGCCATGCTCAACACTGTGAATAATGCCCTTTTGCTGTCTGTTGTTAAAGTAAGAGGTGAATCAATTGTGAGCTACTCCCCGTGAAACCTTCCCGTCTCCGCTATATCTCTTTTGTTACGCAACCTTCCCTTCTGCAATAACCTATGAAACCTTACCTTAGGATTTCTATCTCTTGCTGAATAATAACAAATGAAATCTTCCGTTTGAAATTAATTCTCTTTCTCAATAATAATAAGTGCAATCTTCGCATACAAATTTAAATATTGCTTATTAAAAGTGATTTGCTGATTATTTCGACGAAACATAGAATGTGTCGTCGTCGTGGCCCTCAGGTGTTACTTGCAATAACCCAAAACTGTTCCTGATGCTTTTTACTGTTAATGGATCGCCATCTGACTGCTACATCGAACTGCGACATGAATATACTTACTCTGCTTTACTGTACTCTATTAGCTGCTGGTGGGCTGTCATAATAAGTGGCTGTATTTATTACCAAAGCTGATGTTGTTCTTCAGTAGCAAAGCTGACGTTATTCTTTAATTAATTTGACAGACGTTACGTAATTCATAGTTAAACTTTTTCTTGCCGACAATAAAATTTTGTAAAGTCGAACGTCGATGGTTTTTGGGATGGATTATAACAGTAATGCAATATTGCTGGCAAAAATTAATTATATTCTGAAAACGATTCTTCAAATATTTACTGTTTGTGATTTTACAAACGTTCAAATGGGATTTACTTTTTACAATAATCTTACAACTAGCATTGCGCGAACATACCTTCAGTAGTCTTGAGTTTCTCAAAAATATAATTCAATAATATTAGTTCCTCTTATGATATTAGTTAGCTGATGTCTCTGTACATCCGTTTATAATCTCTTGTAAATCATAGCTGGTGGCTGGCAGACACACCGCTCCTCTCAACCTCTCACTTCAGACCTGCTACCGACTCGCTTCACATCTCGCTTGTTACTGACTTCCTACGAACGCTAAAGTGCGGTCTCTCCCGCCAACAATGCTTTCTGGTGCCGACAATCCCTGCTACCTTTACAAAATGTACTAATGTGCGGTCTTTCCCGCTCTTTTCTTGAAATATATTCACACGCGGTCTCTGCCGCCCGTTTTAAAATTATATCAATGTGCGGTGTCTCCAGCCAACAATACTTTGATGCAGACATTCCCTGCTACCACAGTTTTTTTCCAAATTGACAAATATTAATTATTCCTGCTTAATCCTATTAATAAAATATAAACATCTTTCACAAATTGTAGTTTGGCAATAGACATTAGAAATATACACGTCTTGAACCCGTATTCCGTAATGGTCCAACTCCTGGAGCAATAGTTAGTGATCAACACAATCAAACGCATTAGTTAAATTTTTGATGCCTAGCGTTCGAAACCCTTTGTTTAATCTATACAGTATCGCATACAGAAAAGAGAAAGCAACATTTCCAGTTGGTAAACGTCTCCTAAAGCTGAACTGTACATTTGATAGCAAATTATGTCATATAAAACCTAAACTTCACCAAGCTAGTACTGAAGCGTTGCTTCAAAAAGTGGGCTTTGCAGGAAGGTCGCGTCACACATTTAATTTTTTTCAGGCATATCGGATGCGATTGAAACTTTGGGAACTTATTGTCCACGAGTTCTGCTAATAAGTGAAAAATAATTTGAAAATTTATGTTTTAGGTCAATTTCACGAACGTGCCCCCGTAAGTTACTTAGGCCACTTTCACTGGAGTTCCACTTCCTCCTCAGTCCTAAATGTTGTAAAAGTAGAGTGGCTGCAAGGAGGGAGACGTCTGTTACAAGAGTCCGGTAGCATTCAGGGGGCGTCCCACACGTGAGCTCTTCCGCGGACACGCAGGGCCCGGCTGCGCTCGGCACGCACGCACGCACTCGTGCACGCACGTCAGGACGCGCCGGCGGCCACCCGGGGCGCTGTGGGCGGCGTGGGCGGCGCGCGGGGCGCATTTGCATGTAATGAGCTAACTTGCGGTCTCCGGCCTGCGAGCCTTTGTCTCCGTTCGCCAAGTTCCGGCGCGGCGCCGAGACAGAACACAACGCACAACGGTGTGGCCCGGTGGCACGGCCGACTGCCTCCTCCAACGCCTTCCGTCAACTTGTGATTAAAACTGAATGCTCCGGCGGATCTCACGCACTCGCAACTCGCAATCAACTCCGGTGGCGCCTTAAGGTAGTTGCGTCAGTGACGCTCTGGGCGGTTTCGGTGGTTCCACAGCAGGAGGCGTGATAAGCCGTTAGCGACTAGAGAGCCTGTATAGGGAGAGAGTGGCCTCAGGTGAAGTTGCCCGTGATTGGTTGATTAGCTTTGGCAGAAAAATGGCGCGAAACGTCTCCCGCTCTTCCTATGTTCGCCGTGCTTTTGAGTTGAATTGAAGTTCAGAGGACGTTTGGAAACGATTAAAAGGTATTTGAATTATTGAGAGACTTGTTATGCGTTGTGCATGCATGTTCGATTTAGTTGTATATCGTTTTTAGTACGTAATTAGCGTTTGCGATCTTAAATACGAGTTGAAATAATGAAGCGTTTTGTGATGAAGTCGGTAGGCCTACATGTTTGAAGTAAACGCGTTAGTAATTGTACAGTACTGTTTTTGACGTCTGTAATTCGTTCTGCAGACGTACGTAAACGATGCCAGGTTGTACTGCATTTGGTTGTTCCAATAGAGGCGAAGGTGAATTTCGCATGCTAGCATTTCCACGCAATGAAGAAAGACGAAAGCAGTGGGCACTCGCAGTCAACAGGGCTGACGTAAATCAAACAGGAGCATGTGGAAACCAACTAAGTGCTCTTATCTATGCGAAGTAAGTCGTTTTTGCTTTTTACTACATATAAAACAACTTGCAATATACATAGTTAAATTGGAAAACATACCTGTAAATTGGCTGTGTGAAAATTACTATAACACATTATTCTTATAAACAAAGGCATTTAACGAAAATTTCGCCATATTGTCTTCTGCTTTTGATTCGGTGAGTGTGTACTCCACTACTCCACTACTGGCCATTCAAAAGTCCCGCCGGCAGTTTGGCAGAAAAATGGCCGCCGTATCGTCCGGTTGGCCACTCTCTCCCTATACAGCTTCTCTATTACCGTCAAGTCATCGGCATTAAAACTGAGAAATGCGCAGCAATAGGTCACTACTGGTCTGTTTACTGGTGATTTGTGACTATCATCAGTACTAAAATCTTAAAAGAATGCATTACAATTAGATGTTTGACATTTTGAGGAAAATGGGGGTAAGTTATAGCTATAGAAGAGTAATATACAATATGCACGTGAGCCAAGACAGAATAGTAACAGAGGACGACCAAGAAAGAAATGCTTGGATTAAAAAGGGTGTAAGACAGCGATGTAGTCTTTCGCCCCTACTTTTCGATCTATACATCGAAGAAGTAATGACGGAAATAACAGAAAGGTTCACGAGTGGAATTAAAATTCAAGTTGAAAGCATATCAATGATAAGATTCTCTGATAACATTGCTACCCTCAGTGAAAGCGAAGAAGAATTGTAGGATATATTGAATGGCATCAACAGTCTAATGACTACAGAATATAGAGAGACATTAATTCCTATTGCGGTCGTCAGTTTCTTTAAGACTATGTTCCTTTCGTCTTTTGGTTTGTATGTTATTCTAAATTGGAAGCAGGTGGTAATGTGAAGTAGCAGATATGAGAACAGCCAGAAAGTTAAATCAGGATTGCTGATCACGAAATAGGTGAAGTTAAGGAATTCTGCTTCTTAGGCAGCAAAATAACCCATAACGGATGGAGCAAGTTTAACAATCTGTTAAAAGTGAATGAAGTAATAGACGTGGCTTAAATAAACCTAAGGAATAATAATGAATAGCTTTTATACTTATACCGACTGTAATATTCATGGGTTATCTGGATATGAATATTACTTTTTACAACGCAAATAAGAGAGTCGACTGTGTGAATGACTCTGGCTGTAAGTGGCGCTGGAAGGACTGAACGAAACGAAGAGACAGCAGACAGGGTAATCTGGGGATGTGCGTAGCTGTAGTATGTATGGCGACGTCAAAATTGTGCATAATCCAGCGAAAGTAGGTGTGGCAGCAATATTTGTGCCTTAAAGTCGTCTCCAGAAATTTCAGTTTTTGGAAAGCGAGAATACCCGACATTAATGTAAGATAGAATCTGGGGCCAACACAATATCAAGGAAAATGGTTCCCGCAAACAGCGTTATATTAACAAATTCGTTCTACGTTAACATTTTTGGTAAATGGAAACGCCATCGGCGTTTGTTGATTATTTACCGAAAATTTCGTGAGAGGATGATTTAAATGTCATCAAAAACCAACAATCGTGAAAATACACTGACGGAAAAATCACAACAGCAAAAAATTATTAATTAATGTATGACAATGAAATTTTGGCAATACATTTGTCTAGGTAACATACGAAAGTTATTAACACTGCTGTATCACAGGTTAACGTAAATGCGAGATAAACCATTGAAAATGTGAAACGCTGGTTCAGTAATACATGGTGTGGCCACCAGAATGTAGACTCCAAGCGTGCAAACCTGCAGACATTGTGTTCCACAGGTGCCAGATGTCAATTTGTGGGATGGCGTTCCACGCCCGTTGCACTTGGTCTCTCAATACAGAGGCGGTTAGTGCCGTTTGTGGCTGATGTTGGAGTTTTCGTCCGAAGGCGTCACATGTGCGCTCGATTGGAGACAGGTATGGTGATCTAGCAGGCCAAGACATGTCCGCACTCTCTAGAGCATGTTGGGTTATAACAGTAGTATGTGGGCGTTGGTTATCTGGTTTAAAACCAGCCCCTGGAACGTTGTTCATGAATGGCAGCAAGACAGGTCAAATCACCAGAGTTACTTCCAAATTTTCAGTCAGGTAGCGTTGGATAACCTTAAGAGTGTTCTTGCTGTTACATGAAATCGCACGCCCGAGCATAACTCCAGGTATAGGTCCAGTGTGTCTAGCACTCGCCTGGCCTCCTAACCCACACACGGTCATCACGGGTTCCGAGGCAGAACCAGCTTTCATTAGAAAACACATCAGGCCTCCATCCTACCCTCCAGTGGCCTGTCGCTTGATATCACTGAAATCGCAAATGGCCGTTGTTTGGAGTCAGTAGAATGCATGCTATAGAGCGTCTGGCTCGGTGCAGTCATTGGAGTAACCGATTTGTAACAGTTCTGTTGCATCATCTACTGCTCAGTGTGCTGCTGCAGATGCAGTACAATGCGCCAGAGCCATAAGCCAACACAATTGTTCTTCCCTCTCGGTTGCACATGGCTGACCGGAGCCCGGTCTTCTTGCGACCGTACATTCTCGTCACTACCGCTGCAACAATGATGCACAGTGGCTACATTCCCGCCAAGTCACTCTGCAATATCGCAGAAGGAACACCCAGCCTGTCGTAGGCATTATTACACGACCTCGTTCAAACTCTGTGAGACGATGATAATGGCGTCTATATCGCCTTAAGGGCATTCTTGACTAACATCAACTCACCGCTTCCAATCTCAACGGTAACTAACGCCCACGACCGCTACAGTGTGTTTTTGAATCGAACCTGATTTGCATCTACTAGTGCCGCTCTTGCCCGACTGCCGACAAGTTTTAATAGACATCATCTTCTAGATGCAGAAAAATCACTACCAACTTTAATTTATGTCGCACAAATCCCTCTCTGTGCTCCGATTTTTTTGCCGTCAGTATCCTTACTGGTCGGTTGTCGAAACAGAAAACAATTTAGCTAAGAAAATATGTTTCCTTTTACGGATTCACTGAATAATGTTGTATATTTTTACTCTGTTCACCCCTTATTAAAACTCTGAATTCCGCAATGGAAAGGCATCGTTTTACAACGAAAAATTCAATAAGATGTAAAAATCCGTCCCATAGAATACTCACGCAATCAAGGTCCACACATTCGCTATGAGTTACCAAAGAATTAGCATAGATTTCAATATCAACCACGTGGCGGTATTGTAGTATGGCTGTACAGAGCCACCGTCTTCTAAGTTACAAACTCACAAACGAACTGAAATTCAAAGTCGGGCTCTCGCAATTCCGTCTAATAAATTTATTCAATGTATTTAGAATGAACCCACTACCATGCCGGTATGGGAAACCGAGTCTTTCTGTTCTACCTCACACGTGGAGCCCAGATCATTCATGCATAACATATTTTTCTTTTTTTTACCAAAACTCAAGAACGAATTAAAATACAAACTCGCGGTTCTCACAGTTCCTCACAATTCCATTTAACAAGATTATCCTGGATTTTTAGAATGAATCCACTACCATACAGGTCTGGGAAAACATATCTCTTTTGTTCCATCTCAAATGATCCCCTGTTGAATCATACCCGAGAGTATTCTTACCAAAACTGAAAAATGATATTAAAACTTCACACATATTTTATTCCCACGTTAACTAATATGATTACCCCCGGCTCCAAAAGAAACTCCAATGAAATGACTGAAAATTCGCACCTCAAACATTTCAAATTCCACCGTCCGTAATTACCTAGCCGGTGAGAAACAATGACAGTACCTAGCCCACGGAAGAAATTATAGCCAGTGTAGAAGCAGAAATTCGCAGTGTGGATTCTGTAACAGCTGAAGAAATGCGTATAGAAACAGTAAGAATATTAGCCAATGCAAAACTGCCGAAATGTAATATAACCGTGGGTGAGAGAAGAGCTTTAAAACTCCTGAATGACGACGATAGTGTTTTGGTTCTCCCAGCCGACTATCGGAGTAAAATTACTGATCTGCTGGATCCGCAAGCATATAGGAAGCTGAATAACGACCCCACTAACAGCGTTCTCAGAACTGTGTCGTGGTTAATAAAAAAGTCCTCCATTGAAGAGAGTGTACAGAAAGGTCTCTGCAATTCGGTTGCGCTACCACCGAGGCTTTATGGATTGCCCAAAATTCATAAAGAAAATGTGCCGTTAAGACCGATACTAAGTGCCATTGGTTCGCCCACCAACTCGTTAGCCAAGTTTTTGACTACGCTGCTAAAACCACATGTGGGCCGTTCGGACTCTTATATAAAGAATTCGACACATTTCGTCAGCAGATTGAATGGCATAGTGGTCCAGCCGGAGGACATATTGGTCAGCTTCGATGTGGCATCGCTGTTTACCATGGTTCCACTTAATGATGTATTGGAACAGCTGGATCGAATTTTTCCTGCCGATATTTCAGAACTGTTTAAGTGTTATTTGACGACCACATACTTCAAGTGGAATGAACAGTTTTATGAGCAAACGGATGGCGTGGCTATGGGAAGCCCCCTAAGTCCCGTAATTCCAAACTTCTTTATGGAGAAATTCGAAGAACAGGCCTTAGGTACTGCCAGCAAAAAACCAAATGTATGGTTCCGATACGTGGATGACACGTTTGTGCTGTGGAGACATGGTAGGGAGGAACTAAGCCGGTTCCACGACCATCTGAACAGTATAAAATCGAGAATTCAATTTACAATGGTGGAGGAGGTAGACGGCAGGTTACATTTCCTCGATGTGCTTGTTTTTAGAAACGAAAATGGTAGTTTGGGCCACTCAGTATACCGCAAACCCACGCACACGGACCGTTATTTGCACCGGGATTCGAACCACCACCCATAACATAAGCGGGGTGTTATCAAGAAGTTAGCGGACAGAGCTAGAAATATTTGTGAACCTGAGTTGCTCGACGATGAGATGGAACATCTCCACAATGCACTAATGAAGAACGGATATTCGTCCGCCGAAATAAAACGTGCGTTGAGGCACCCACGCAGAAATCATACTGACGTACAGACCACTGCAAAATCCAAGGTTTTCCTGCCGTTTGTTAAAAATGTAACGGAAAGAATAGGGAGGATCTTGACGAAGCGGAATATTACCGTAATTTACAAGCCCACCAGGAAGATACAGGAATACCTTAAGCCTGCCAAGGACGCTCGCAAACCACTGGAAAAAGCTGGAGTGTATAGGATCCCATGCAGCTGTGGTGATGTTTATGTGGGTACCACTAAAAGAACTGTTTCTAAACGTTTGAAAGAGCATAAGGGAAATTGCAGAAGAGGAGAAACGGAACGATTAGCTGTTGCGGAGCATGCTTTCAAGCCAGGGAACCACAATATTCGTTTCGAGGAGACGCAAGTACTAGCGGCCACAAGCGGATATTACGAAAGGCTCTGCAGGGAGGCAATCGAAATCGCTAAACACCCTAATAATTTCAACCGTAAGGAGGAGGGTGTGAAATTAAACGGTATATGGATGCCGGTGTTAAAGAAGATGTGTACCACCCGCCCACTACTGGGTGATGGCAACGGCGATCGATGGCGACGGACAGCGGTCAATTGCACTGACGTTTTCAAAACACGTGACGTCACGCCGCGGCGTGGGAGCGCGCGGACACGGAATTTAGCGGCAGTCAGTAGCGAGCCAGTGGGTGTGTTGGACGTTCCATTGAGCTACGGACCCCCTTGAAGATGTCTCCCGCAGTCGGAGACGAAACGTTGGGAATCGACACAGAATTCATCAACCGACCACGGCATAACAGCCCGGATAATTATAATGGACAAAAATAAGTAATATTGGTTATTTACTGCAATCTCGGTTATTGTTTATTTTGTAAACTATGTACAGTATTGATTTTAAAGTACCAGTCGTCAGATGCTTGTTTTCTGTATTTATTTGCTCTATTATCGAAAGGGTGTGCATTGTTATGCTTTTACGTGCATTATTATACGATTGTTTACTTCCTGTCATTGTAGTATAACTAAAAACGAGTTTTTATATACTCTGTAATTGCTCAATCGCTTGCATTTACGAGACGGGACGTAAAACTGTATCGTCTGCTGTGCGTATAGAGATTGCTGTTGCAACATCGCTATTACAGTATAGCCAACCTAACATGACAAAAAGCGAACTGTCAAGTGCAATGTTTCGCCGGCGCGGGTGTAGATGTTGAAAGGTGGCAGATGGCAACGACGGATGGAAAATGATGGAGGAGGGATTTCCAGCTGTGTGTGATTCTTAGGCTCTGACAGCATCGTAGTAAGTAAAGTAACTTCGTTTGTTGAAAATTGATCTGCAAATTTTAACACAAGAATAAAATTACAATTATAAAAGTGGCTCCCCGGTGGGAACTGAAAATAGATAGGGTTTGCATGCATTTAACTTCTCAACCATTTTTAAACACATTTATTACATAAATCTCAACAAATCAGAACGTATGAATAAGATCAAAGACAAGTACAACAGCCAGCACTAATTTCGCAAGTATCCAAATTTAATATCTAGTACAGTGTAAAAAACAGTAAAACTCTCGGCCCCAAAGAATATCATTAAATTTGCGGTAACTAGGAGGGCACAAAAAATATATCAACAAGTCATAAATAATTACACAAGCTGCAAAGGACTGATATGAAAGAAATAAAATAATCAAGTATCAGCTCAGCACACATTACCCAAAATACACCCCAGCAGAAGCTGACACATCAGAATCCCAAACTGCTACTAATACAATCAGTTAACAACAGAATCCCGAAATAGATGACCAAAATACGCTGACCCAGCCTTCCCATTGCCGGCCACATGCCGCAATAAACAGATCAATAATTGTAACACGCTAACAGTAAGAAACAGAATGAAAAATTTGTCGCACAATTTATAATAAAATACACAATCAGTGTTTAACCGCAGTTTTTCACCAAACACAGTCTCTTCCAGCACTCTAGTGACTGAGCCCACATCACAGCTTATATACGCTTCTATCTTTGCAACATAACTTTCCCTGAAGCCAAGACCTCAAGCACCAATCTACCTATACAGGAACTGATTTCCTGAATCAACAGGCAGTCTCTACAGCTTTGTTACGTGATCTGCCAACTCTGTCACATACATCCAACTGGCTTCTCAGATATTCACTTGATGTAGTACCTTAGTACCTTCTTGCTAGGCTTTTGGGTGCTGCATGTCTCTTCTGTAGGGTCCTCCCCATACACATATATGGACAATAGCCGCCCTGTCCGCTGTCACAGGATGCCGACACCCAAGTACCACCTTTCTTCCCAGTCACTGCTACTCTCCAGCCAACCGCCATGAGCTAGCCACACTGGGCCGTAAACCAGACCGAATTGTACACCAGCCATGCCCCGTCGGTGGATGCAGAAGTGAGAAACCGAGTGAGTAGGTGCCTAGTTGCATACGTTACAAAGCAAGGGGCCACAGTTACACTATGCGATCAAAAGAATCCGGACACCTGGCTGAAAATGTCTTACTAGTTGGTGGCGTTCACCATCAGTAATGCTGGCATTCAGTATGGTGTTGGCCCACCCTTCGCCTTGATAACAGCTTCCACTCTCGCAGGCATACGTTCAGTCAGGTGCTGGAAAGTTTCTCGGGGAATGGCAGCCCATTCTTCACGGAGTGCTGCACTGACGAGAGGTATCGCTCTCGGTCGATGAGGCCTGGCACGAAGTCGTGCTCAAAAACATCCCAAAGGTGTTCTATAGGATTCAGGTCAGGACTCTGTGCGGGCCAGTCCATTACAGGGATGTTATTGTCGTAAAACCACTCCGCCACTGGCCGTGCATTATGAACAGGTGCTCGATATGTTGGGAAATGCAATCGCCATCCCCGAATTCCTCTTCAACAGTGGGAATGAAGAAGGTGCTTAAAACATCGGTGTAGACCTGTGCTCTGATTGTGCCACGCAAAACAACAAGGCGTGCTAGCCCCCTCCATGAGAAACACGACCATACCATAACACCACCGTCTCCGAATTTTACTGTTGGCGCTATGCACGGTAGCCGATGACGTTCACCGAGCATTCGCCATATCCACACCCTGCCATCGGATCACCACATAGTGTACCGTGATTCGTCACTCCACACAACGGTTTTGCACTGTTCGATAGTCCAATGTTTACTATCCTTTCACCAAGCGAAGCGTCGTTTGGCATATACCGGCGTGATGTGTGGCTTGTGAGCAGCAGCTCAACCATGAAATCCAAGTTTTCTCACCTCCTGCCTAACTGTCGTATTACTTGCAGTGGATGCTGATGCAGTTTGGAATTCGTGTGTGATGGTCTGGATAGATGTCTGCCTATTACACATGTCTGCCTATTACACAATACGACCCTCTTCAACTGTCGGCGATCTCTGTCAGTCAACGGACGAGGTCGGCCTGTGCGCTTTTGTGCTGTACGGGTTCCTTCATGTTCCCACTTTACTATCACATCGGAAACAGCAGAGCTAGGGATGTTTAGGAGCGTGGAAATCTCGCGTGCAGACGTTTGACACAAGTGACACCCAATCACCTAACAGCATTCGAAGTCTCTGAGTTGCGCGGAGCCCCCCATTCTGCTCTCTCACGATGTATAATGACTACTGAGGTCGCTTATATGGAGTACGTGGCAGCAGGTGGCAGCACAATCCGCCTAACATGGAAAACGTATTGTTTTGGGGGTGTCTGCATACTTTTGATCACGTAGTGTACGTCTTGTGTTATATTATCTGCCTTCTTTCCTTTCTGCTGTAACTCCATGAGTATGATGAGTCTGAGAATGATGGTGCTGTGGTCCCGTCCTACTCGTCGACACGTTCTCTCTTACTAAAGAACGCACGAGTCGGAGGCTAGTTGTGACTTAGCGCAAGTGTTGAGTGCCCAATGACACTGTGATGTTGACTGACTGTCGGGATCGGAGTGTAAGACTAAACTTAAGTGACATAATGTATACACTCGCAACTATGACTGTGGTCCATAAGAGAAAGAGGGATGTCCAGAAAAAATTAGTCCACACTTCAGACGAAAAACATACTAAGTTTGTCCACTGCAAAGATATCTTCTCTGTCAGACCAAAATAGGGCACACAGCGTCACTGCACAAAGGCATGCTACAGTTTGCTCTTAAAAGACTCAGACACAAATACAGTGAATTAACGTTTAACATTTGTCGTGTCTGAAGAAGTACGATCAAACTCTGCAGTCGGTACAGTGATTCGTGAATTCAGACTGGTTCTCGTGTACAGTTGTGTTATACTGACAAAATGTTTCCCTATGTATCTTTCTTCACATGTGCACTGCAGATGAAACGTATTTAGCTATTCGTTGTAGTTCACTATTTATCATCATCTATGTGTGTGAAATTTCAATAAAAGGACGTACTGCACATACAAACATTCGTAAATTCCTAACGTTATCAAATTATGTATATAAACTTTATGGACAAGTAATAACCAGTAATGAGTGAGAACTAATCAAATCTCAAATAGGAGATGTCAGGAAAAAAGTATGTGCAGTGTAATTTATTAACCACTGAAGCCATAGTCCTCATAGGAAACAGCCCAACGACACCACCAGCAACGGCGACCAATGCTATTACCCTGTCGGCTCTTCAGTCGGCAAAAGAGCAAACCTAAGAGCCAAATCGTAATTTTCCTAACAGGAAACCAAAGATTTACACATAATTAGAAAAATGTAAGCCTATCCAATATCCGAAATCAAATGAACCCAAACAGTAAGCTTAGACACCAAAGAGCAATCTGATTTCTGTTTGCCAGAGTGCCCTATCTGAGGAGAGAATAATAAGAAAACCAATTTTATTATAATCACAATGACTCTGCGTGTTTGGATGAGTATGTGTCTGATCTAACACAAATATTTTCAGACTTGTGAATAATGGCTGTGTATAACGCACTTCTATTATCACTTACGTGTTGAGTTTTTTAATAATGAAATAGTAATATTAACCCAACAAAGTAGTTCCTTCATCCCGTTAGATCTCGTAAAATGTATGAGGAGTCTTGTGATCAATAATTTGTAAATTGCGGAAATACAGATTTACCAGACGTTCGTACCTTCTAGTGTGTCTTTCTCTATAGCAACAAGCTATATACAACTTGCACATAAACTACACTGCAAGATCCGAAGGACATGAAAAAGAAACTGAAAAGGGAGTGAGATAAGATTGTACCCTATCACTGATAGTATTCAGTGTATACGTTGAGAAAAGTGTGAAGAAAACCAAATACATGACTCAAAAGTGAATTTAAGTTCGTGGGGAAAAAATAAATATCTGAGATCTGACAACGACACTGTAATGCTGTCAGAGACGGTAATGTGCTTAGAAGATCAACTGAAGGTAATGGATAGTGTCTTGAAAGCTTATGAAATGAATATCAATTAAGTAAAACAAGGGTATTACAATGAAATAAGATGGTGCTGAGAGAATTAGATTAGGAAATGATACAGTAAAAGCAATAAATGAGATTTTCTCTTGGGGCAGCAAAAGCAACCGAAGCAGATAGGGTATAAAATGCATGCCGTCAATAGGAAGAAAAGTGTTTCTGGAAAGGACAAATTTGCTAGACTGACTAAAAAAAATGATATTTGAAGGTCTCTTCTGGAGGTATTTGGGATATAGACCAGTATATAAGTGAAATGTGCAAGATAAACACATGCAAGAAGAAGCGAATAGAAGCATTTAAAATGTGTTACTGGATAGCGCTGAACGTTAGATGAATATATGCGATAACCAATGAAATATACGGAGTCGATTGGGAAAGGAACGGAATTCATGACAACTGCTTGATTAAAAGAAGGGATCAGTTAATAAGGCATATATTTTGTGGCATAAAGGAAAAGTTAATCTGATAATGGAGGCAAACGAAGGAGTTAATAATTGTGGTGAGGGATCAGGGCCCGACCACAGTAAGTCAGAATGAATTTAGTTCACAGCAACTATGCAGAGTTGCAGAAGACAGACTAGCGTAGAGAGCTGCTTAAAATTAATCTTCGGAGTGAAAATCAAAACTGTATCAACGAAATAAATCGGCAATATTATTAATATTAGCGATTCCTACTGCAACAACAAACGAAGGTGTTTATGACGCTTAGGTGCTGGTTATTTTGTGAAGATAATACATTTTATTTATAAAAGGAAAGAGAAATGCCGGCCGGTGTGGCCGAGCGGTCCTAGGCGCTTCAGTCCGGGACCGCGCGACCGCTACCGTCGCAGGTTCGGATCCTGCCTCGGGCATGGATGTGTGTGATCTCCTTAGGTTAGTTAAGTTTAAATAGTTCTACGTTCTGGGGGACTGATGACCTCAGATGTTAGGTCCCATAGTGCTCAAGGCCATTTGAGCCATTTTTTGAAAGAGAAATGTTTCCTCAAAGTCAAGATACAGTCTTAGGCCCCAGTTCGCTCATCCTATGCATCGTTTTCAGCTCTGGGCCTCTTGGTTGACTCGTCAATTCGAGAAACACCGCTAGCTTTATGTAGATTTACTTAATATCAGTGGAGTGACAGGCTAAAAGCGCAAATTACCTTTTTTCAAATGCGTTGAATTTAATCCAAATCTGTGACATAGTTCTCAACCTTCCCTTGCATCAGGCTGTTTGAATGTGCCCCCAAGTCAGAAGTCTATAAGGTCACTACTAGCAACAGGGTTTTCATGTGTTATGGCACTGATCACAGATATACGTCACGGGTAGGGGTCGTAGCGCATCTGCACTATTGACTCCTGCCGGCATAAGCTCAAATGTCATATCTGAATGCAATTGTCGTTTACTCTATATAAATCAATGTACATTGAAAGGTGGCTACACTGAGCCACAGCGCCAGAGAGTTTTGTTTCGCCGCCTCCACTGGCAGTGATTATTGAGAAGTAGCGGAGGGCAGTGCTTGTTGAGAACTAGTGGAGAGTGCTTGCTGAGATGTCGTAGCGAAGAGTGCTTGTCGAGGTGTGGCAGTAGGGAGTTCTTTTTGAGATGTGGTAGTAGCGAGTCGGTGTGGAGATATTGTAATGATTAGAGTGCTTTTCGTTAATATATATGAAGGTAAAAGAAAAAAAAAATTCCTTTTCTTTTTATTATCTCAATGTCTTAAATAATGCATCATTACAGGTTCAGTCAACAAAGCATCTGGCTTGTGTTCTTGTATTAGAGTGTTATTCTGGTTTTCTTGCGCAATTACAGTATTTCTAGTTTCTTTTAATGACTTCAGTATAAATGGTATTTGAAATTTCTTGTCTTATTGAAGAAGAACCGTGCCAGATGTATACGTTGAGTCATACTTCGACACACAGAACAGTTATACTTGTGCTTTGGTTGCGTAGGTTTTAAAGTTGCTGGGGACCTAATTAATTAATTGCGTTAACGAAAATTTTTATTTCATTCTTTGTTGTTGTTCTATGCAGTCAGATTGCGTACAAAAACTAGTCAGGGCCAACCGTTTACGAGACAGCGTAGCCGAACAGACAGCTACTAAACAAAAAAAAATTAAAATTATTTGCATTTTATATTATTAAGCCCCCATGCAACATGAAAGCGTGCGGAAAACACCAGTCGTATCACTCTAATGCCACGTTTAATCATTGTAACTGTTTCTGTCGAACGAATAAACTTTTTGCCAAAAAAGGCCTTCATTGGAATTGGACGACATACGCACACACACACACACACACACACACACACACACACACACACACACACACACACAGACACAAACACAACTCCACACTTGTGAGCAGAGTCTCTGGCTGCCGAGACGGCGTGAGTTACTCTTTTGACAGTCTTTTTGTTGTGCCTATCTGCGTCTCAGCATCTTCGTTATATGGTGAGGAGCAATCTATTCTTTTGATAATATTTTCGTTATTCCATCCTGCATTTTCCATTGTTTACCTAAATGATTGTGTCATCTGTTCGCCTTTGTGGTCCATAGAGATCACCGTCAAAGTCCCTAATAGATTTGACATCTACGTGTAATAATATTCCCCAATAGGGCTCACATTCTTTTTGCCACAACAGTGGCAGAAATAGAAAGTTAGTAACTAAGTGCTCCCTTCAGGTTTCATCAGTCTCCACCCTTCCGTTACACGCTTATCCTTAGGAACGCAAAAGCGACACCACTTTATTGAACACTAGGCTTAACCAAGTGCAGGGTGCAAGATGCACGAGAAGGAACTTCAAAACTACACATTACTATGCCAGACGAAGTAATTTCTACTGAATACTGCACGACTCTTCAAAGTGACACAGATGCATGATACTGTTTTTGAACACAGACATCAAGTCACTGTAATCAACAGTTGGACGTTTTACCAGTCGTCCAATTCCTCGACGATAGAAATCTGCTGCCTGACCCAGACGGCATTCGAGAACAGCTGTGTGAATTCCTTGTCGTCGCAAAATCTGCGAGTGCTATCAGTCAGTTCCGCGATTGCCTGGGCATTGTCGTCTACGATAGAAGTCAGTTTCCTTGCTTCCCGATCTGCATGATACGGTCTTCATCAAGCTCTTGGCACTATTTGCCCACAAATGGAAGCGACACTGCACTCGCTGCATGTTTCGCCAGGCTTCCGCGGCGAATCTGTGGGCATTTCACAAGTTTACTCCACAACAATCTTACTGTTCCGCATAGTTCGACTTTACAGTAGGTTTCCAGATGCCGCGCCGTTTGACTCCCTCACTGCGATGCACCTGCTATCCTGGAAACGTAATTCAGTTATGTTAATATCACTGAAACATGTGACACGAGTTGGAAGATAGCAGTCTCCAATTTATGTCACTAAAAATATGGGTGTAATTAAAATACGAGTGTTGCCCAGAAAATAATACACCGCATTTTTTTCTCACCCGAAAACAATGCTGCGAATGCGAATCAAATGGTTCAAATGGCTCTGAGCACTATGGGACTCAACTGCTGTGGTCATAAGTCCCCTAGAACTTAGAACTACTTAAACCTAACTAACCTAAGGACATCACACACATCCATGCCCGAGGCAGGATTCGAACCTGCGACCGTAGCGGTCGTGCGGTTCCAGACTGTAGCGCCTTTAACCGCTCGGCCACTCCGGCCGGCTGAATGCGAATCGTTACGCATGTATTATTTGAAATCTCCCGAGTGAGCGCGCCAAGTTTCCGTCAGCTCCGACAGATAGCGTAACTGCAGAACAGTATAAAAATGCCATCTGTAGGTGATGTACGTTACAAGCAACTTGCCGTCGTTCAATTTCTCACTGCAGAGAAAGAAACTGTGGGGAATATTTACAAACGCTTGTGTAAAGTCTATGGAGCATCTGCTGTGGACATAAGTACAGTTAGTGGCTGGGCACGGAGGGTGAGATCATCAGAAGGCGGTTCGGCGGAGCTCCACCGTTTGAAGCGGTCGGGGAGACCATCCACGGCTGTCACACCTGACACGCTGCAGCGAGATGATGATGTCATTGCCGGCCGCTGTGGCCGAGCGGTTATAGGCGCTTCGGTCCGGAACCGCGCTGCTGCTACGGTCGCGGGTTCGAATCCTGCCTCGGGCGTGAATGTGTGTGATATCCTTTGGCTAGTTTGGTTTAAGTAGTTCTAAGTCTAGGGGACTGATGGCCTCAGATGTTAAGCCCATAGTGCTTAGAGCCATTTTAACAATTTGATGTTGTAATTCATGAGGACAGGTGTTTTACGACTCGCCAGTTGGTGTTGCATCTGTCAGTCAGCAAAAGACTCTGGGATGTTCAAAAGAGTGTGC
Organism: Schistocerca serialis cubense; assembly: GCF_023864345.2. NCBI lineage: Eukaryota > Metazoa > Arthropoda > Insecta > Orthoptera > Acrididae > Schistocerca > Schistocerca serialis. The sequence continues at coordinate 585,502,163 of NC_064643.1, forward strand.
AAGCTGGGTCCCGCGGTGTCTAACTGTAGAGCACAAATTGCACAGAAATAGCATTTGTCTTGATTCGTTGCAACGTTTAGGAGTTAGGGGAATTGTGACAGGTGAGGAGACAGCGTTCACCATTTTGAGCCCGAAACCAAACGACAGTCGATGGAATTGTGCCATTCCCACTCGCCACAAAAGAAAACATTCAAAGCAACTGCTTCCGCGGTAAGGTCATGATCACCGTGTCCTTGGACTGGGAAGGTGTGATTCTCAGTGATGTGATGCCAAGAGGTGCTACCAGTAATTCAGAATCATGTGTCAACACATTAACAAAACTCGAGACGAGCTTCCAGCGATCTCGGCACCGCAGCAACGTAGGAGATGTTTTGCTGCAACACCATAACGCTCGGCACCACACAAGTCTGAGGACTGCTGGACACATCGCAAAACGGGATTGGACAGTGTTACCCCAACTAGCCTACAGCCCTCACCTATCGTCCTCGACTTCCACTTGTTTGGACCATTAAAGGATGCATTTCGTGGAAGACATGTTGAGGACGATGAGGAGGTGATTCACACAGTGAAGCACTGGCTCCGCCACCAGGACAAGGACTGGTCCTAATAGGGCGTACAAGCCCTTGTTTCTCGCTGGAGGAAGGCCATAGAACGGGATCGGCATTACGTGGAAAATAGGTTGAGCAGATAAAACACCATTCTTTCGTTTGTGTAATGCTCATTATATTCAATAAAGAAATGTTGAAGAAAAAAATGTGGCCCATTACTTTCTGGGTAACTCTCGTATTACTATCCTATATAATGTAATATACTGCCCTTAAATACTTACTTGAAATTTAAAAGAAGCTTATACTACTTCACTGTAAGTGTTCTAATATTCTTTAAGTCGATTTTTCTCAAGCATTGCATTTTTGTGTTGTGTCACAGCTCTTGCCAGGGTGTGATGTATTTTATAGATTATATAATAATTTTTATTCCTATATTACTATTTTCATATTTGCAATAACAATATTAATTCATATTTTCAACGAAAATTAAGGGAATTTCTTCTCATTTGAAATCAGTATTCTTGCCATGGAATGTGACAGGCGTATCTGAAGCTGGAGGAGAAGCTGATGCTGATGATCCCTCTGCCACATACATATTTACTGTTACATGATGCTGCCTCCACAATGCATTCAGTTCTTCTTCATAAAAAAGGTCATCTCAGCGTTTTGTGGCCACCGCCCTTCCGAAGCGCCGAGGCTCCTTCAGTTTTCTAACCACTAATTTGCCAAACTCAATAATAGCGTACTGTTATCGCCTTCGTAGTTGTCGCTGCATAAGACAGTGTAACATACTGGTGGCCGTGTGTGTTTGGTCGCTTCTTTCACATCTTTCCCCTTCCCCCCCATCCTCCCCCATCTCACCCCAACCCTTCTACCTTACCCGTTATTATGATAGTGGTGCTGTTGTTTCGCCTTAATCTTGTTCTGTAGCTTCTTGCGCTTGAGCTGCTGCAGTTTGAGGTACCACTTGTGCAACCTAAAATCAAATTTACTTGTTTCAGCTGCCGGCGACTTACGATGAATGGCGTGCAACAGAACGTGTATTCAGCCAGCCACTCCACTTTATCCATTGTGTGGGAGCTATGGATGGCGCACAATTGTTCTACAGTGTCCTGCTGTTAGAGGAGGTGAATATCACCGTTACAAAGAGACATTTAGCATCGTGTTACTTGCTGTTGTTGAGGCAAAATGCAACTTTTTGCTTGCTGACGTTGGCTGCCAAGGCAGAATTTCAGTTGGAGGAGTCTTTAAAAACGTATTTATAAGAGAAATAATACAGCAAAAAACTGAACTTGCCTGGAGGAATAAAGGCACTACCTTTTGCATTCACGGAAGATGATGCCTTTCCACTACAGGAAAACATAATGAAGTCCTACCCAGGTAGGAACAATCAGAGGTCAAAACAGAGTATCTTCAACAATAGACTGTCTAGGGCCAGGATGCTTGTCGAGAATACATTTTGTATTATGGCCTCAGTGTTTCGTGTGATCCGCATATCAGTGCTGTTACGTCCAGATAACGCTAAAACAATCGTATGTCAGCAGTGTGTTTAAACAATTTTTTAAGAAGAAATGCCGTGTCAAGGAGCTGCTACACCCACCAGGAAGCTTGGATTCCTGTATCCGATAGACAGGTCAAGTCATCCCAGGGACATGGAGACCCCAAAATATACCACGAAGAAGTTCAAATACTTACAAACAAACTCGTGACGTGAAACTTCCTGGAAGATTAAAACTGTGTGCCGGACCGAGACTCGAACTCGGGACCTTTGATTTTCACCGGTAAGTGCTCTACCATCTAAGCTACCAAAGCACGACTCATGCCCCGTCCTCACAACTTTACTTCCTCCAGTACCTCGTCTCCTACTTTCCAAACTTCACAGAATCTCTCCAGCTAATTACTTTGAAGCCCACTAGGAATTGTACCGCAGCAAAATTATTGCATCTGAGACTGTTGTACAGAACAGAAGAAAAACAACCATACGCAAGGCTAACCTTATTCACCATTTCAGATGTGTCCATAGTTTCCTGTGGCACGTAAATATAGTTCAGATACTGTACTATTTAATATCCAAACAACTTTGGATCGTAAGTAGACTCAGCACCACTTCCCAATTTTTTACTCTCTTCCATGTTTCTGTTCTCTCGTCGGTGCTGGAAGATGAGAGATTTTATTTTTCTGCCCGCGTCACTCCTGCTGGTTCCAAGCTCAGTAGGAATATTTATGTGAATATTCATGTTTTTCTTTAATATTATCGCACTTTGTGCAAAGCACCTCCCACAGGCATACCTGTGCCTCGCTCATTTATATAGGTTACTCTGCACCACTCCATTTCCAAAAATAAAACACAACGAAAGTTAGAAACATGAAACAACACACACGGATCAAAACAAATACCAGAGCTGTGTAGCAGTAGTTAGTGACAGCAGGCCACGAACTGTGTTCCTTTGATTTCTGCCGACACAGCCGTGGAGCACTGGTTTCGTGTTGCCGACATGCTGCGAACGTCAGCAGTCCTGTACTATATAGCAGCGAAAAACGTTGAGACCATTGTTTCAGAACACGTTTCAAACTCAGCGCAAGCGCGCCTTTTACAAAGGCTCGTGATAACTAGCGGCCAATTCTGCGTTACATTGGTGTGCTCGGAAGCTTTTGATCAGGTTGTGTACTTAAGGCTATATGACTGCCCTTGATACTTCTCGGGTACCGCTTTTGTATTAAACTTGTATTAGAAGAGACTGTGGAACCATTCTGCTGCAACCATTGTAATCTCATGTAGGGGCCATTGGAACAAATAAGACATTTGCTTACGTATAGAGGACTACAAGAGGTGATTTTTCCTTAGTTCAAAACGTTCATGGAATAGGACACAAAAGCAGTAGCACTAATACGAACTTCTCTCTGGTATGGGCTATACAGTGACTTCCGTATATAATGAAGATGAAGCTGCACGTGGACATCTTTAAAAAATAATAAAAAAAACCTTCCTCTCGAATTGAAGGGAGGAAAATTTTGGTTCATTGCCCCATCATTGGTGTGGTCACCAATATAGGGGCGGTGATGAAATAGGGCATTATCTTTTCAAAATATTTATTTAGCGTATGGCTAATACAGACGTATCATGAAATTACATATACATATGTACATATTGACACACATGAAACTTAAGTTTGTCTTTACAACTGAATATCCAGTCCTTCAATCCAGCGCACTGCATCTGGAGTTGCTAGCAGGAAGTCCTCTTTGGCGCCGTGATTGGCTCGAATCCTGCATTCACTGACAATGTGGTGAACAGTCTGGTATGGAGCCCCGCAGTCACAAGCTGGATCAGGCAGCTTCTTCCACTTAAACAGAGCATCCCTGCATCGCCTATGGCTGGTACGGATTCTGTTGAGAGTAGACCAGGTCTTGCGTGGTAAGTCGAATCCACTTGGAAGCTTAGCACCTGAGAAGATGTTATGCAGGTGCACATCTGTCACTGCTTCCCACCGACCTTTCCATTCTTCAAGAGGTTTGAAATTCTTAGCAACCATGTCAGCAGCATCGCACAGAGTTGGATGACGTGAATTCAGTCTCTTGCGATTTAAAAGTGGCAGGTCGCGATGCATGGGTAGGTTAGAATTCCTGGAGATCTTGTGGAATTCTCTCATAATGGCTGTACATCTGCGTAGATCAGGAGGCATTATATCGGTTAGCAGTGGAAGCCAATAAACTGGAGTAGATCTGATTGTGCCAGATATTATGCGCATTGTCGTATTCAACTGGGTATCAACAAGCCTTGTATGATGACTATTCATCCAAACAGGTGCACAATACTCAGCACTTGAGTATACCAAGCCCAGAGCTGAAGTTCGCAGGTGGTTGCTGAAGATCTCCAGGTAGTTCCGCATAGCTTATGGAGGATGTTGTTTCGAGTCCTCAGCTTTTAAGCTAAGTTAAGAAGGAGTTGTTTGAAGCATAGTGTACGATCCAGGATGACACCAAGATATTTTGGGTTCCAATTGTGACGAAGAATTCTGTCTCTGAAACTTATTTCCATTTTTACGTTCGCCAACTGGTTATTTAGATGGAAGCAACACACTTCTGTTTTACTCACACTGGGCTGGAGTCTCCAGATTTTGAAGTAATTGTCTAAGGCAGACAGGTCGTTGGCTAAAATCTCTTCTGTTGTCTTCATTTCCTGGTGTTTGACGGCTAGAGCCAGGTCATCGGCATAGCAGTATTTTCTGGACGAAGTGTCCAGGTAGATCAGATAGATATAGGTTGAACAGTAAGGGTGAGAGAACTGATCCTTGAGGCAATCCGTTGTTCAGCTTCCTCTCCTTACTTATGTTGCTTCCAGTGATTACCTGGAACTTCCGATGACTTAGCATGCTGTTAATCAGTCGAGCCATTGTTCTGCAGGGTATGATGCGGAGAAATTTGTAGATAAGGCCTTCCCTCCACACAGTATCGAAGGCAGCAGTTAGATCAACAAATGCCACAGATGTTTTCTGCTTCATTTGGTATCCTGACTCTATGAAGGATGTGAGAGACAATACTTGGTCGCCGCAGCTGCGCCCTGGTCTGAAGCCTGCCTGATCAACTGGAACGTTCTCTAGGATAGCGCTACTTATTCTGTTATATATTAGCCTTTCAAAAAGCTTGTAGCAGCAGCTGAGTAGGGAAATGGGGCGATAGTTTTCTACCTTGTTGCTGGGTTTGCCAGGTTTCAGAACAGATATTGTCTTCACCTTTTTAAACTCAGATGGAAGTTGACCAGTCAGCAGGATGTCAGTGAAGAATTCTGCCAGCCACATTCAAAACAATTTTTGCGGCATTCACCTTAAGAAACTTAGGGACACCGAGGAAAACTTAATAGAGATGGCTGTACGAGGATGTGAAGCTGGATGCTCCCGGAAGCGAGTGTCCTGCTCCTGTTTCCGCAACCTCTGCTCTTAAAAAATTAGCTTGGGATGTGGATGTGCGCAGTCAGTTGGTTTTGCAGATTGTTTTCCAGATTTATAGTTTCATTTCTTTCACCAGAATGTTGATAACTGCAATATTCTACATCTAACAAGGGGAAGGCCTCAGACACTGCCAACCGATTCGGCTCAAATTTGGCAGGTCGCTTGTGTACAACCTAAAACGAAGGACTCTAAGATATTTTGGGTCAACACCCTCGAAATTTTGAGAAAATCACCCCTAAAGATTATGATGAGCAATCGACTCAAAGTTGGAGTGATCGATAGATAATTGTAAATAGAGCATTTTTCATAATCAGGTATGGGGTCCGCAAACGCAAACTTTTCTAGAAATCGAGGAAAGAAACTTTTACAACTGCCGCTTCTGTACCCACATGGTAAACGCTTTTCGCCGTCAGCGCCGATAGAGCAACGGCCAAGGTAACTGGCTGGGAATCGAAAAAACCGTGTTCGGATCTCGAAGAAACCTAGCGGATGTTAATCTTTTCGTTTGTATGTTTCCATATCTCAATTGATATGGATAGGAGGATTAATAAAGTAAGTAAATCAATAAGGAATGATAATAATAAGCTGGGCATAGTTGTGAACCTGGAAGAGTGAAGATGTCCGGCACGAGCCTTATAGAAGTCAATCGGAAAGAGTTGTTTTCCGTCATTAAGCTGCCGCCAACCTCGGGGATACATGTAGTGATTTTTCCATCGTTAATGCGCCGAATGAAATACGTTTTGTGTATGAATACAGTGTTCTTCCGTAAGTAACAAATGACGAGTACTGTATGTAGTTTGTAGTAATTAGCTCGTCTGTTTATGCCGTAGTAACTAATTATTGTTTGTTGTGTCATCTTTCAGGTGCATAGTCTAAATAATGAAGGATGTACACCCTTCGACGAGCGCTGTAATATATAGTTGGGAGCCTGTCACAGACGCTGGCAAGCGGGAGGTTACCGACGCTGTGTTTTTATTTGTAAAAGTGTTGCAACACAGATGCAATATCAGCGCACTACCGGAAGCAGGCAGCTCTGTTTCTAGTCGTTCCAGATTGATAGGAGCGGCTGTCGTCGAACGATTTTTGGAGCTGACGAATGAAATGACTTTTGTTGATACTGAAGTACTGTACCATAGAGACGAAGAAGAAGGTGATTCAGTGGAAGATGTCCCGATTAGTGAATCGCAAAATGGTGATAACACTTTGGAAATCTCCACGTCACTGGGAATATGTGCTTCATCTGTTCCCGATGAGTATTACGAACCGGTTACTAAACGATTGAACTACGGTGCTATACCCCTTGAAGTAAAGTAAAGGCGGTAACGCTAGCCAGGAATCATCCAAACTGGAACTTACAAACACTACAAAAGAATGGAGTAACAACAGCCCTGAAAAGAAAGAAGGACTTCAAATTGTGGGAAAGTGATATCGTTAAAGGAGGGACAAGATACGACAAATACCAGGCGATAAATAATGTGTACTTGCGACCGATTTGTCGAATCTCGTTGTCGTAACGAGAATGTAACAACGAGAATACTTAAAGAGTGGGCTGCAGGTGCAGCGCTTCAACATACGGCCAACAAGGATTTTACGTTTGCTATATCAATATCTTGGGCAAGAAATTTCAAATCGGAGTATAAAATTCGTCAACGGCACGTCAGTAAATACGTCTCTCATAAGGAGGTACAAAATATAGAAGATATACAGAAAGTGGCGACTGTTTTCAGCACGCAAACGGCGTCACTTATGACCGGTTTTAATAGTGATTACATGACCAACACTGATCAAACAGAATGCGAGTATCGGGTGAACATTCGACGCACATTATCAGATAAGGGAGAAAAACTAACCCTTGTCGCAATTGGTAGTAAAAACAAACTAACACATTCGTACACGGCGGAAAAGTGTTGCCTAAGGTTTTTGTGTGTTTACAAGAAACGAATGTTACATTTGGTTCTCGGGTTATAGAAGAGGTCAATCGTTTAACCGACTCGTTGAAAAATTTTTACATTACCTGCTCCAAATCCGGGAAACTGACGAATGCGATGTACAGAACATTTCTTAAGAATGTTTCAAAACCATACGTTTCTGATAACAAGTTTTGTCTAATATTGGATTCCTGGAGTGGACAAATTAATACTACAATGTATGACACAATGTTTAAAACTAGCGAGAGTCAGCCGACGTACACAGTAAAAGTAATACCGCCAAACTGTACACCTGTGTGCTAGCCGTGTGATGTTTATTTCTATCGCCAGGCTAAAAACTTTATTTCAAGGCCTCAGAATTGCAGTGTGGTTCAGGAAACCCAGCGGGAATTGAACAACCGCACGGATGCCACAACTATTCACATCATAATTCATAACCAACTTCCAACACCGATTTTTCAGGCAATGATATCGTACGCGTGGTGCGCATCAAAATTAATTCCCGAAAAATACATATTTTTAATTGTAAACCAAGTTTGTTTTCCGCCGACTCTTCGGAAGGAACAGTGTAGCTGTCGAAAGATTGCATTCATTAGATGTTCTTGGTGCCATGAGTATATTTGTTTCGAATGTTTATATGACATTTACCATCCGTCTAGTTGTTCGAAGAAAAGTGAGGACACGTAACAGTGACTGGAAGAGCCATTGTAAAGTGACCTGGAGTAACATTTTAGTTGTTTACTATCCCAAGAGGTTTGAGAACTTTATTCGCCTACTTTATTATCATTCCTTATTGACTTAGTTACGTTATTAATCCTCCTATCCCTATCGATTGTGATATGGAAAAATACAAACGAAAAGAAGAACATCCGCTAAGTTTCTTATAGATTTGAACCCGGGTTCTCCGATTCCCAGCCAGTTACCTTGGCCGTTTCGTTGCGGACGTCACATGACATCTGTTCAATTTCTTTTGTTGATCGTTCCACTCAGTATTTTTTATTACAGAGGCCAATCACCTCTCTAACCAAACACACTGAGCTACCGTGCCGGCCCGTTTCACTATCGGCGCTGTCGGCGAAAAACGTTTACCATGTGGGTACAGAAGCGGCAGCTGTAAAAGTTTCTTACCTCGATCTCTGGAAAAGTATGCGTTTTCGGACCCCATACCTGACGATGAAAAATGCTATGTTATCGATCCGGCCAACTTTGAGTCGATTGCTCCTCATAACCCTTAGGGATGATTTTCTCAAAAACGCGGGGCTGTTGACCCAAAATATCTTAGATTCCTTCGTTTTAGGTTGTACACAAGCGACCTGCCAAATTTGAGCCGAATCGGTTGGCCGTGTCTGAGGCCTTCCCCTTGTAAGAAGAAGCAAAACCAAAATTATCTGTCAACGAATGAATGTCACCCTATCTGAAACTACCAGGGAAAACAAGACAAAGAGATGCTTTAACATAACATCAAAATGGAGTTTCAGTTAATGTCTGTTTTTCGTCAAGAGAATATTTTAGCACGATGCAAAGAAACAAATTATTTTTGTGTAGATTCTGTAACCGTTAAGTAAACTGTGAATACATTTAGAAACCAAAATGTTGTATCTCCCGGAAGAGTTGTTTTTAATTGTTAAAGAGCTGTTTTAATTTTCAGGAAATCCACCGTTGTAGCGTCCGATAAAAGGATCGTAGTACACAGCTTCAACAAGTTAAAATGACCGGTAAGAACTATTGTGACTTGAATGGACGTTGTTGGCGACCCTCTAAGGATTACATGGCGTGAAAGCGTACCAGCGTTGTAGGAGCTGGTAATTAGAGTTGCCGCTGTTAATTGATTTGTTTAGAAAGCCGCCGCAGCGAGCCGCACGCTGCACGCGGGGCAGCCGTAAATTAGGACTCCCCTTTTTTGGCTGCCCGTGCGCCCCTGTGGCTTAGCGCAGCATTAACACACACGGCCACCTGATTTATGCTCGGCTTTGCAGAGTGCGGGCCGTGATATTTACACGAGAGCGCATAAGTCAGCCTCGCGACCGCCGCGCGGCGCTCGCGTCGCATTCCGTCAACAGTGGCGCCGCGCCGCGCCGCGGCCGACACCACCCCCCGCCCCTGCGGTCAATCTTTTGTGTTCAATATGGCAGCGAGTCTCAGTTTTTGTTACGAGCTCCCAGCACTCATTTCTTTTCTTAGATCAAGCGGATTTTGGTTAACTAGGAAGCATGGCCGCCGCCCCCAGAGGGCTGAGGAGAACAAAACAGTGTACCGAGCATGCTACGCAAGTCTTAGCGATAACGTAAATCAAGAGCAGGAATAGCAGGACTTCTTTATCTATGAGCCCACCACACAAGAATTAATGCGATGTAGGAAGATAACGACGTATTACTTACATCGTCTGCTTTCAACGGATGTTATCGTCGAGTTTGGATATCTTATTTTCGTTGTGATGATATTAACACGTGAATGTCTTGTTCTTGTACAGTTTTTGAGGTCAAAGAATAAAAGACCTTAAAACGTATAATCAGTTTCATTACAATGTCATCGCAGAGTTGTTTAGCAAAAGAACAGCGACATTTTAAGAAAACTGAGGCTAATACCCGTATTTCTAGCATTTACACGCTGTGTTGCGTTGGTGGATCGGTCACAAAATTAAATTTGTTTACACTAAAATGCCTGATTATGGGAAACATAAGCTTGAAAGACGAAGGTGTTACAATTTTTTTTTTCAAATCTGGTTACTTAACATACTTCAATGCATGTGCATTAAAATGTTGCCGCAGTGGTAACAGCGTGTCGCGTCAGACCACCGAAGTTAAGCCTGTGGAGCTTGGCTATCACTTAGATGGGTGACCATTCGGGTCTGCCGAACGCTGTTCATAAGCGGGCTGCACTCAGTCCTCGTCAGGCCAATTAAGGAGCTACTTGAGAAGTAACGCGTAGGGTCACGAAAACTGACAACGGCTTGGAGAGCGGTGTACCTCACAACCAGTATCATCCTCATACTTCTCTGTACGATATTCTGCTATTACGGTCCACTATTTAGAGGCATTTTGTTGGTAAGTTACAAGCCCCTGTAAAGAAACTTAATAATGTATAGATAATTATTCGATTCTCATACCAAAGATTCATTTGAAAAGTATTTAACACTGATGGACAAAAGCAGATTTACGCTCTTCGTTTATTACCTTTAGTAAGAGTTGCCATTACTTGTTCTCATGTCCACGTGCTAAGACGCATGAACGAAGTGCTCTGTAATTTCAAGTGGAATTGTGCTCAACAATAAAAGCAAATTCTGAAACAAAACGATTTTCTCTTTTATGATGCCATGGATCCCAGCTCGTGTAACTCAGGAAGATTACTATTACCTTAATTTGGTATGGAAAATTTAGATGGAGGCGACGATCTTCACGACGGCGCTGCTCAACAATAGAGGTACGTGAGTGTGTCCGTCTCTTTTCCTTCGTGGCCCCCAATGTCAGTTTCAATATTTAGGTCATATTTGTGGCGACATTCAGAACCTGCAATGCTTTTCATTTCATTACAAAGTCCGATTAATTTCTTTCTCAGATGAATAAATGCATTTTAACCACAATTATTTTTAGCGAGGCCACAGGGAATAACAGAACTTATGTGCCTCTATCTCGTTCGTACGTTCGCATGCAACTGAGTGTGTATCGATGTAACTATACTTATGACCCATTTTCCTTACAGCATTAATTCTTATTTTGAACCACACACTTGCGAATGAACGTGCCCTCTTATTTTGTATAGTCGTTCGGGTGTATTCTTAATAACGGTACTTTTAATATTCAGTGGCTTAGTTTCCACAATTGATCTTTGCCTCTGCCGCGAAATATTTAACACGTGACATTCATATTAATTCTCATTTCAAGATTACGACACCGGCTTACTACGTTTTTAACAATTTCACAGGGCGGTTACACCCCGCATTACCTTAAATTAGTTCGGAAGTCATCTACAAGGAGTTGCACGCACGACCTCTAAGTCGTATGTCGAGAGACGATGAGGCACACACAATCAATCAAATTTTTTGTGAAGGAAGATTATTTAACCTGCCCTATCTGAGGTACTTACATCAGAAGTCTGTAAAGTTTGGAGAGTGATTAACAACACTTCTGTTCAAATCACATTTTACCACATGCCAACTGAAATTACGATCAAATGGTTTACACAAATAGTATGTTCGCTGTAATGACCGTACATTCGTTTCAAGCACTGATGTAGAACGCTTGATTGATTCCAGCTATCGCCTCAACCACTGAGAGAACTGAGGCAATTTTCGCTACGTTAAGGGCCAACTCGCTGGCCACACAACGGGTCCTGCGTGACCTGATCGCTGTCAAAGTTCCCGTATAAACACCAGTACGCGGGGGCACCTAGTGACACAGCCATAGGAAATTGCACACAAAAAGTGGTAGAGTCCCCAGCAGTTTTATAACAGTAATACGTAGAAAATAATGGTGGGCTCGTGATTAACTATTCCGACAGTTATAAAAATTGGCATGTCCAAAGGAAGCCACAACGCTGGAGAAGACGTATGGCAGTATCAGTGGTGATCTGAAGAAGAGAAACTTCACACCGGGTGCAGTCTCACTGGAACACACAATCGAGCCTAGGGGTACAAACAGTTAGCTGTTCGTTGGACCCAGAGCGCGACATGGACAAGAGGTAGTCATACAGTTGTAATTATAACTTCAAAAAATTTAAGTTACGTAATTAATTTGTTTGTGTGTAAGCAGGTAGTCCACATGTCTGCAGTGCTGGTTCACGGTTGAGCCCCGTGCACAGCACCATAGCACACCGCATACAAAATAACACAGCTCAAATCCGTTTTTTCAATGGGCTGCGCCATTTCGCCGTGGCACCTCTAGGGATTTGCTGCGGCTCTGTGACACGGGGAGTTTAGTGGGTACTGGGACTTTAGACCTCTACATGCCATCAAAGGAAATATCAGTTACTGAATTTTGATTTTTGGAAGTGTAACTTACTACACTGCTTAATAAACAGTAACAGTTAAGTCACGATGAATACTTACAAGCATATTAACTGGCTATAAATGGTCTACAGGTGGTTGTGGATTGTGAGCGAAAGCCCGACCCGTGTGCACAGTATGTTACTTACCATTCAATGATCCTTTGCGAGTGATCTAAAGTATTTCTAAGTAGGCTCTGAGACACTCTGAGTAGATAGAGCAGTCCCTGCTGTACTGTCCAGCTACTCTTAACTTACACTCCAAGACAATCGTGGAAAAAAGACCCACCACGAATCAATCATCTGAATGGGACCAAAATTGTTATATGGCATGCACATGTACGGACAGAGCAAATGATTACAATTACAGAAAAATTGGCAGATTTCTTGAAGAGAAAGAACTTCACATATTCAGCGAAGTCAGTAATGCTTTGCTCCATATCTGTCCCTTACGATAGCACTTACTCGGTGTGACATTGAGTGATAGAGTTTTTGTATCTTCTCCTGAGGGATATCTTGCTAAACTCTGTCCAATTGGCTTGTTTTGTCGTCAAAATCGCAAGTTGATTAGAGGGCTCCGCCCATAATTCTCCAAACTTTCTCAGATGTTGAGCTATCCGGCGATCTCGCTGACCAAAGTAGGATTCGACAAACACATGTGTGGGAAAATCGCAGCCATCTTTCGCTGATCGCACGAAAATCCCACACAGCCTAATGGATCACATGTGACTCGTGCTTTCGTTATGACTGCCGGGCAGTTATCAGTTATGTGTGGCGATATGGCTGACACTCGTTGTTAAGGGAGGTTGTGAAATTTTGTTTCGTTTCGCTCTGTCCACGTTGAGTAAGAACGTCTCAATTTAAAGTCATTCAGGAACTACAAATTACTCTGAGAAGTGGAGGCCAACGTTGCCATTTATATTAAGATGTTATACATATTATTGAAGCTTCTGGTACGGCTGTAGAGTTGATGAAGTTCATAGTAATAGTCGCAATACAATGCCTTATATCTGATGATTTTGAGTTATTTCTGAAATAGTTACACGATTTACTAAAAATTTTAATTTCATGGCTTAGCCACAGCTTGGGGGATGACTCAAGAATGAAATTTTCACTCTGCAGCGAAGTGTAGTTGATATGAAACTTCCTGGCAGAGTAAACCTGTGTCCTGACCGAGACTTGAACTCCAGACCCTTACCTTTCGCGGGTAAATGCTCTACCAAATGAACTACCCGAATACGATCCACGACCCTTCTCGCAGCTTTACTTCCACTAGCACCTCGTCTCCTGTCTTCCAAATGTCACAGAAGTCCACCTGTGAAACATACAAGACTACCAATTATGGAAGATAGGATATTGGTGAGATTCGGTTTAGCCACAGTCTGGGGGATGTCTGCAGCATGAAGTTTCAATCTACCAAGAAGTTCCACATCACCACACACTATGCTGCGGAGAGAAAATCTCTTTCTGGAAACATCCCCCAGGCTGTGACTAAGCTGTGTCTCCGCAGTAGAGCGTCTGTGTAATCTGGGAGGTAGGAAACGAGGTACTGGCGGAAGTAAAGTTCTGAGGAGAGGTCGTCAGTCGTACTTGGGTAGCTCAGGCAGTTGCTCGCGAAAGGCAAACGTCCCGATTTCGAGTCTCGCGCCGGCATACAGTTTCATCTGCCACGAAGTTTCATGTCAGAGCAGACTCCGATACAGGGTCAAATTTTCATTGTAGTAGTTCTGCTACTGACAACCTCTGTATAGACACATCGAGACTGCCAACAGATAGTGTAAATACTTGGAGTCAAACAATAAGACTAGTGAATTAAAGAAAACTGTGAAATAGTAAACGAAAATCTAATTGTTTTAGCGCATCGGGAAGTCGTACACAACCCACGAAACTATCAGTGAAAACCGTGATATATTCTGTCAAGTAACGTACCGTCCCAAAGAAAAGCGTTTCAAAAGAATTTTAATAAATTACAATCCTCGTTTAGTAATTTTTGAGAACATCTGTCTTGGAGAACTGCGGTTTATTTTATGTTGTTTAAAATGAATGTGAACAGTCAAAACCGCACGAAACTTCTTTTTTATGAGGTTACCAGTTTCGGTCTATTTTAAACCATCTTCAGACTTATTATCATTATGGACGATGGTGGCGGTGAATGGAGCCAGCGCTACGATTCCACGAATGTAGTCATCGTTCATGGAATTGTAGCGCCCGCTCCGTTCACAGCCACCGTCTTCCATCATGGTAGTAGGTCTGAAGAGGGTCTAAAACGGGCAGAAACCAGTAACCTCATAAAAAGGAAGTCTGTTGCGGGTTCGACTGTTCATGTTCAGTTTTAAGTAATTAGCCTAGTATGTTTTAAATTTATTTTTTGCAAGTATTCGTTGGGGTACGGAAATCCTGCAACTGCTGCTTCACACAGCTGTTGATTTTCCGTAGTGGAACTTCTTGACTGAGTGGCGTTTCTAAAGCTAGTTTAAATCGCTTGCTGAACCTCTCGTGTGTATGGTGTCGAGACGAACGGCGGATTGTAGGCAATATAGCATGCGACTGATCGCTCTCTGTAGGGCAGGATAGGCGGAGATATTCTGACGACAATGTACAGTGATTCTGCAGGCACAAGTGTTTCGGAGCACGCCGTTCAGTGCACATTATCGAACACGAGGTTGGGGATCAGTCGACCACTACATGTTGCCACGTTGACCCAACGTAATCGCCAATTACGAGTGCAGAGGGCACAAAATCATCGAGTGTGGGCCGTGGATCAGTGGAAACGTGTTACCTGGTTGGAAGAATCAGATTTCTGGTTACACCAGATCAGTGCCCAGATACGCAATTATCCAGGTGAATGGCTGCTCATCACACTAATGAAGCCACAGATTCAGGGTGTTGGGGGCAATAATATGCGACAGGGGACATTCATATGGACTTCCATGGGACCTGTGGCAGTAACTGAAGACACAATCAAAGCTGAACACTATGTGACCATTCTCTGTATGTCCATCTTTTCAGAGATGGCTGAGGGACTCGGATGTTCGATAAAGGATGTCATATCAAACACCGTTCCGTCGTCTACTTTCCAAACTTATTTTATTTGGCTACAAGATTTACTACGCCATCTTCAGGCGACTGATTATGGTTGAAGTGATATAGCAGTGCTACAGCAAGCAAAAATCAACAGATACCAGTATTCGAACTCTGGCTCCTGTTTTGACCAGAACCGAGGTGGAATCTTCCGACACGTCGGTCAGGGACGTAGTGAATCGCCGATACTGGTAGTCAAACGAAGTAAGTTTGGACACTAGACGGCTGAAAGGCGTTTGATCTTGTATGTGGGGATTATTGGGGACCAACTGGTTCATTTCATTCCTGATGTCTAACCCGATGCTGTTGGCATTATCCAACAGGATAACATTGTCAGAAGGCCAGATTCGTGCTACAGTGGTTTGAGGAGCACGATAGCGAACTCAGGTTGATGTCTGGGCCACCAAATTCGCCTGAACCGCTGGAACACGTCTAAGCCACCATATAATACCAGCGTCGCATCCGCAATCCTCTGACTCGTAATTTGCAAATACTGCGTGATCCGTTCGTTAAGATCTGATGCCAAATACCCGAAATATGCCAGGGACTAGCTGAGTCCATACCATCCAGAATGGATGCTTTTTGCAAAGATGGACCAACATGCTAAAAAACAGATGGTCATAATGTTCTGATTCATCAGTGTATGTTGGAATAAACGTAGAGAAATCCTTCAAGAGCTTTGTCGTGGTCTCGAAGCGCTCTCAAGTACTAATAAATCCTACGGTGTTTCAGGCCTGATGCGTTTCCGTGCGTGAGAACTGGATCAAACAAAATACATACAATCGCCCCTGCTGTTGCTCTTCACCGTAAAATAAAAACAAATAATGCACTTCGTGAGTTGATCGCTAGCCACTAACACAAATGATTGCACATTTTCCCAATAATGGTTTAAGTCGACGCGTACGCTAATGTTTAGAAAGGTACGAATGTCTTTAAAAATTCGATAGGTAAGACAAATAATTTTACAGCTAGAGGCAATGCAACCGTTTGACCATGTACAGCAGGCCAGAATTTTTCTAAAATTTTGTAACTTACTCGGTAATAATAACCGCAGTATCTAATGAGCCTTTACAGCTGTCAGTCTGCGAAAAAGTTCTTCTTAGCACAGCAGTTTTCTTGTGAGTAGGTCATATGTCAAAGAACTCCAGTCAGTTTTTAGTTACCCTTTCGATCTTACGTTTAATAGTGACAGTCGCTGGTCGGTCACAGACGAATATTTGTCAGTGAATCTACGGAAAGGCAGAACCAAGGCGAAACTCTATTTTGATCGTTTATTAAACACATAAACTGCACTTCCCAGTTACTTTTCGGTACGATACCAAGTTCATTAATTACAACAAACAGAAAAATTGGCTACAGCTATGAGCTGACGCCCGCAAGGCCTTAGAAATCAAGCTTCCTATTCTGTGAGACTACTCTTACCCTCATACTTTCTGTTGCTGTTGTAGAAGGCGTAATCACGAAATACGGAGCACTAAACTGTTATTTCCGTGTATCTGTTAATAAATTGTGTCTTTGAATAATCCAAATTCCGTAACTGATAACACTGATGATTTACAGACATAAATATTGTTAACAAATGAGTAGTGCCAATAATTAAGAATAATTTTCATGTCCGATCATAAAAATTAAAATAGACTCAATTTAGTAGTGTTGCAAGTAAATCTTATGCTGCGACCGTTGTCAGCTGAAGTGTGAGTTTTTAGTTTCGTAGGTGTAACGTACTTACGGCGGCTGAAAATTAACTGTGTGAATTCGCTGTCTAAGTGCCGTATCTTGCTGCGGCAAGATCAAATTAATACGACAACGCACTTTGTTTGAAAAAGAAACGAACAAGGGAACCCGAATGAAATTAATTTCAAACCACCTGTGGTTTCAGTTCGAACACCGGAGTAATATTTCCCTGGGGTAAACAATATTTAGCCCTGCAGCTCATAAAACTCCAAATGCAGGCATCGCAGCTCAAACTGGCCGTTGAAAGAAAGAGTGATGACGCCAGCGTCGTTTCCATCAATGACGCGCTGATTGCATATAGAATTATTACGCATCCGATGGTGGCGACACCGTTTGTTCTTTGCGGATTCGTTGTGGCTTCCCCCAATAACGAACTACTTCCAAGGATACGAATACTCAACTTTTCATATTGCAAGAGTTATTGTAACCCTTGAGTAACCATCATGAAACAAGGGAACGATGAGGATGAAGCAAACTCCTATCCCTTGTATATAAGGTAAATCTACTTACTTATGGCGAAGATACCCTTTCACATTGCGAGTAATTTATTTTCTGTTTCTCAGACATAAAATATAAAATCGTTGTAATGGTTTTAGCATACATCGTTCTTTACTGATATGCGCTAATGCAGTTAGTTACATTTTACACAAAGACTCGCATCATTTAATACAGTAAAAGAGGCTAATAATTCGACGATTCTCTTTTGTAATTCTTATGTGTGGATGATTTTTCCTACACTGTTATCCTGCACTGCCTAGAGTAAATAATTGTGATTTGCGTTTTACGATTACCGGTTTCAGAGTGGATTCATCACATTTCGCAATACCATTGCGTTGAGACTACAGCACCACTTTTACAGTTTGATATTTATAGCAGTGATGCATACTTCTCCAAATACTTCATCTCCCAAAATAGAGAAGAAAGTACGTCTACATATACATCTACGTGATTACTCTGCTATTCGCAATAAACTGCCTGGCAGAAGTTTCAATGAACCACCTTCAAGTATTTACTAGAATTTACAGCCTACAGATTTGTGTGACTTATCGCATAATCGACATTTACTGTATTTATTTTAGTACTCATGTGAGTAATTCCACAATTTTCTTTATTAAGGGTCAATTGCAACTTTTCGCACCATACCGATATCATACCTAAATCATTTTGCAGCTCGTTTTGGTCATGTGATGACTTTACAAGACGGTACGTAACAGCATCACCCGCAAACAATCTAAGATGGATACTCAGATTGTCTCTTATTTCGTTAATATATATCAGATACAACAGAAGGTATATAACACTTCCTTCGGGAACGCCGAATATTACCTCTGTTTTACTCGATGGATTTCCGTTTTTTACTATGAACTGTGACCTTTCTGACCGGAAATCACGAATCCATTCGCATAACTGAGGCGATATATCATGGGCACACAGTTTGGTTAGAAGATGCTTGTGAGGAACGGTGTCGAAAGCCATTTGGATATCAAAAACTATGGAACCAATTTGGCATCGCCTGTCGATAGCACTCATTACTTCGTGAGTATAAAGAGCTAGTTGTGTTTTGCAGGAACAGTATTTGCTGAATCCGTGCAGACTATTTGTCAATAAATCGTTATCTTCGAGGTACTTCATAATGTTCAAATATAGTATATGTTCCATTGCGCTATTGCAAATCGACGTTAGTGATATGAGCCTGTAATTCAGCGGATTACTCCTACTTCCATTTCTGGGTATTGGTGTGACCTGAACAGTTTTCCAGTCTTTAGGTGCGGATTCTGCGAGCGAGAGGTGGTATGTAATTGCTAAATATGGAGCTATGGTATCAGCGTACTCAGAGAGGAACCTGACTGGTATACGATCAGGACCGAAGGCCTTGGCTTTTTTGAGTGATTTAAGTTGCTTTGTTACACCGAGGATATTTACTTCTACGTTTCTTATCTTGGCAGCTGTTCTTTATTGAATTTCAGGAATATTTACTTCGCTTTCTTTGGTGAAGGAGTTTTGGAAAACCGTGTTTTTAACTCTGCTTTAGTGGCACTATCATCAGTGACTTCACCGTTGTTATCGCGCAGTGAAGGTAATGATTGTGTCTTGCCACTGGTGTGCTTTGTGTATGACCAGAATCTCTTTGGGTTTTCTGCCGGATTTCCGAAACAGAATTTCGTTGTAGAAATTATTAAAAGCATCTTGCATTGAAGTAAGTGCTATGTATCGAACTTCTGCAAAACTTTGCCAGTCTTCGGGATTTTTCGTTCTTGTAAATTTGGCGTACTTTTTTCGCTGCTTCTGCAACAGTGATCTGACACGCTGTGTGTACCACTGTGTATCAGTATCATCACTTATTAATTTATGTGGTACATATCTCTCAATTGCTGTCGATACTATCTCTTTGAAATCATTCCACAAATTTTCTGTGTTTACATGATCAGATCGGAAGTAGCGAAGACTCTCTTTCAAAAAGGCGTTAAGAGCATTTTCTTTAAATAGATGTACTTTATGTTTCTTCTTCTTATTCAACCTAGCAGCAGCTGCCTTGTGGTCCCTAATCTTTGTATTTGTCACGATACTCACTATTTGTCCAGGATTGTTTGTTGCTAAGAGGTCAAGTATACTCTCGCAACCATATACGCTTCGAGTGGGCCCATGAACTAATTGTTCAAAATAATTTTCTGAGAAGGCATGCAGTACAATTTCGGATGATGTTTTATGCATGCCGCCGGCTTTAAACGTATAATTTTTCCAGCATAACGAGGGTAAATTGAAGTCACTACCGACTGTAATTGTATGAGTGGGGTACCTATTTAAAATGAGACTCAAGTTTTCTTTGAACTGTTCAGCAACTATATCTTCTGAGCCTGGGGGTCAGTAAAACGATCCAGTTAAGAGTTTAGTCCGATTGTCAAGTATAATCTCTACCCATACTATTTCGCAGGAACTATCTACTTCAATCTCACTACAATGTAAACTACTTCTGACAGCAATAAATACTCCACCACCAACTGTATTTAGTCTATCCTTTCCGACACTGTTAGACCGTTTAAAAAAATTTCGGCTGAACTTATTTCTGGCTTTAGCCAGCTTTGAATACCTATAACTGTTTGACCTTCAATGCTTTCTATTAGGGCCTGGAGCTCTGATTCTTTCCCAACACAGCTACGCCAATTTACAACTACATTACCGGGTTTTATTTGCCCCCTTTTAGACGGACGCCTTTCTGTGGTTCCCTGAGACTCTCTAACCTAAAATACCGCCTAGTCTCTTCCACACAGCCCTCGCTACCCGTGTAGCCGCGTCCTGTGTGTAGTGGACCCCTGACCTAATAAGCGGAACCCGGAAACCCACCACCCGATGGCTCAAGTCAAGGAATCTGCAGCATACACGGACACAGAACCGCCTGAGCCTCTGATTCAGACCCTCCACTCGGCTCTGCACCAAAGGATCACAGTTGGTTCTCTCGTAAAGAGCAACCGTTTTTTTTTTTTTTTTTTTTTTGTAGCGCATATACGTTGCCGTGTCATTCTTCTTGTAATACTTTCATTCCGCAGCAAAAAATGAAATAAATGTATGGAATTTCTACTAATTACATAGACAGTCTTCAATAAATAAATGGCGCGGAATATTTGGGAACATGTCTGCTCGATGTTCATGGAACTTATTTGCAAGTGGTATTCTCACTCATCTTGGAAATTGAGGCAACCACACATGTGCGACGACGTGAACACGAAATCATGCACACACACACGCACGCACACGCATACACACACACGAGACAAATACGGAATAAGATTTCATTCAGTCGTAGCATTTGTCCTTATTTTCCACTGAGATGTTGATTTGCGATTGGACACAGGCTACATTTGGTAACAGATATGTTTCTGTGATTATGGTTCGGCCATACTGCAATTGCTGCTCTTCACTTTCACTTCAAAAACGGGCTGAATACGGAACGTGTAATTTGTACAGCTATATAGCCATACAGACGGTCCTTAACGAGGACACTTACATCAGTAAGGGAACTACTGCCTCAGTCGATAGTAATCTAAAAGTGAAATGAAGCGTTTCTGATTTATCGCAGCGTATTGAAGGAGCCTGCAGAACGATGGAGACTAGTGATAATGTCTGTTGCCGCTCCGGCAGCAGCTGCGAACCTCGAGGCACATTTCGTCTTCTGTTCAGATTGTCGGGCACAGAGATTCCTCCGATATGGGGTAATAAAGCATTAGTAACGGTCTAGAGATAAAATTAGAGTTACGATGCATAATCAGACGAAAATTTCTAGCACGAAGGAGAAATGTGGTTGTAATTACTTCTGTCCGCGCATTTCAGAGAACATATAGCGTGAACACTAAGTAATACTTTACGATCGGCAGAAATCTGCATAATCGAGAGGTGTGTTTCGTATACGAGTATTGTAACTGTCAAGTACTGACCTCCGAGTATAAACATGTCCACAACACGTACGTTCTGCAATTGTAGCGATTTACAAAGAGATTAACGAGCTTAGAATTTACTGGCCGGCTTATGTAAGCTATATTTTCGTCTATATAAAACGTAACTGCGTGATATTACAGCCATGTAGTAGGGAGAAACTTGTTTTTTCGGCTTTGGCATCCACTGCGTTTATCACTATTTGGAAGTCTGGTACATCACACACAATAGAGTACACGACTTTTTGGCATAAATAATTATTCTGTAGCGCACAGCACCAAATACACATTCTATTGACGACTTGTCTGATAAGTAGAGTTTTTGTGACGTAGCGGGACGTGTCGGCGGGATCCATGTTCGCGGAGTTCGTTAGACGCCGTACTGAGGCTGTAAGCGTAGTGAGTGTCGTGCGTTTATCGCCGTGTGACGCAGTTTTATCTGTTGAATATTTTGCTGTCGTAGTGATGGGGGTTTGTCTACCAGCTACGAGTGTCGTTTTGGAAGGCGCTTGATAGCAGCGAACAGTAATTAAATTCTGTTTCATCGATGTTGGATCTTGTGAACACCGCAGCCGGTGAATGACACCACAAATATATTTTAAGTATTCTATTTTAGTGTCATAACCGGTTTTGGGCTACCTTGCCCATCTTCAGGTGGCCAATATTTTCAGTTGCACAGATGTTTTGACCAACAGCAAGTTGTCAGCCCCCACACTGCACAAGAATATTTGACTATTTAGTGCCTCATTAAAGTTGTTTCACTAATAAAATTACGCTTAAGTGCTTGAATTTATTTATATATGACGCAAAATAGTTGTGTTCACTTACTTAAGTTCCAGTAGATGTTGATTTGTTTTGTTGTGGTCCATGTGGTTTTCCAGGACCATGAATATGTTTTTGAATTCCACACACCACACATATTGGGAAAAAGTTACTGTGGCACACTTCATAATATTCTTAATGCTAGTGTTCAGTGTCACACATGTGCTATACGTGGGACGTTTTTGTTTGCAATGCAGTTGTTATCATTAAGCAAAGAGCTATTGACTATTGACTAAGGATGTAAACAGAGCAAAGACGATAAGTGAAGCGAGGAAAATGTAACACCTTAATAATGTTTGAAACCTAAAAATAAACGTATTATTAAAAGACAGTAGGACAAATCGTTGTTAGTAGGCCTTTTTCAGTGGTAATTTTTGACGAAATACTTTAAAGCCAAATCACCACTGATAAAAAGGACTAACAACAGTTTGTTCTACTGTCTTTTAATTGTAAGTTTCAACATTTTTCTGTTATTAATGTGTTACATTTTGCAAACCCCACACATCATCTTTGCTCTGTTTATATCCTTGGTCAGTAGGAAATTAATGAAATCTTAGTATCTTTGCTTAATGGTAATCTTTGCACTGCAAAGAGAGACATCAGATGTGTAGCAAATGTGTGACGCTCTACACTGGCATTAAGAAAATTTTGAAGTGTGACACAGAAAATTATTTACAATATGTGTTGTGTGTGGAAGTCAAGAACACATACATCGACCTGGAAAACCACATGGACCACAACAAAACGGATCAACATCTACTTGTGCTCATGTAAGAGAACACAACTATTGTGCGTCATATATAAATAAATGTTAGCACTTTAGCGTATTTTTATTAGTGAAACAACTTATAAAGTGACAATAAATACTCAAATATTCTCGTGCAGTGTGGGAGCAAATGACATGCTGTTGGTCATTCCATGTGTGTAACTAAAAATATTAGCCATCTGAAGATGGGCATGATAGACCAAAATCGGTTATGGCACTAAAATAAAATTTTTAAAAAGTATTTTTGACTAGTTGAGTCATTCACCAACTATTAATTAAACGTTCCCCGGGTTGCTTGTAATCTATTGCACGACATAGACCGGAGTCTGTTGCTAGAGTTAATCACACAATTTTATGGAAAATGTGTGGGTTATTAATGTTGATTTTTGCAGAGAACAGGGTGCCGTTGCCAGATAAGAGTAGCTAACACGTCTAAGAATGTACACGAATAGACAATGTTGGTAAGATTTAGCAGTTACTTACACTACTGGCCATTAAAATTGCTACACCACGAAGATGACGTGCTACAGACGTGAAATTTAACCGAAAGGAAGAAGATGCTGTGATATGCAAATGATTAGCTTTTCAGAGCATTCCCACAAGGTTGGCGCCGGTGGCGACACCGACAACGTGCTGACATGAGGAAAGTTTCCACCCGATTTCTCATACGCAAACAGCAGTTGACCGATGTTGCCTGGTGAATCGTTGTTATGATGCCCCGTGTGAGGACGAGAAATGCGTACCATCACGTTTCCACTTTGATAAAGGTCGGATTGTAGACTATCGCGATTGCGGTTTATCGTATCGCGACATTGCTGCTCGCATTGGTCGAGATCCAATGACTGTTAGCAGAATGTGGAATCGGGGGTTCAAATGGCTCTGAGCACTATGGGACTTAACAGCTGAGGTCATCGGTCCCCTAGAACTTAGAACTACTTAAACCTAACTAACCTAGGGACATCACGCACATCCATGTCTGAGGCAGGATTCGAACCTGCGACCGCAGCGGTCGCGCGGTTCCAGACTGAAGCGCCTAGAACCGCTCGGCCACCACGGCCAGCGGAATCGGTGGGTTCAGTCAGTAGGATAATACGGAACGCCGTGCTGGATCCCAACGGCCTCGTATCACTAGCAGTCGAGATGACAGGCATCTTATCCGCATGGCTGTAACGGATCGTGCAGCCACGTCTCGATCCCTGAGTCAACATATCGGGACCTTTGCAAGACAACAACCATCTGCACGAACAGTTCGACAACGTTTGTAGCAGTATAGACTATCAGCTCGGAGATCATGTCTGCGGTTACCCTTGACGCAGCATCACAGACAGGAGCGCCTGCGATGGTGTACTCAACGACGAACCTGGGTGCACGAATGGCAAAACGTCATTTTTTCGTATGAATCCAGGTTCTGTTCACAGCATCATGATGGTCGCACCCGTATTTAGCGACATCGCGGTGAATACACATTGGAAGCGTGTATTCGTCATCGCCATACTGGCGTATCACCCGGCGTGATGATATGGGGAGCCATTGGTTACACGTCTCGGTGACCTCTTGTTCGCATTGACGGCACTTTGAACAGTGGACGCAACATTTCAGATGTGTTACGACCCGTGGCTCTACCCTTTATTCGATCCCTGCGAAACCCTACATTTCAGCAGGATAATGCAAGACAGCATGTTGCAGGTCCTGTACGGGCCTTTCTGGATACAGAAAATGTTCGACTACTGCCCTGGCCAACACATTCTCCAGATCTCTCACCAACTGAAAAGGTCTGGTCAATGGTGGCCGAGCAAGTGGCTCGTCACAATACGCCAGTCACTACTCTTGATGAACTGTGGTATCGTGTTGAAGCTGGATGGGAGCTAGCTGTAACTGTACACGCCATCCAAGCACTGTTTGACTCAATGCCCAGGCGTATCAAGGCCGTTATTACGACCAGAGGTGGTTGTTCTGGGTACTGATTTCTCAGGATCTATGCACCCAAATTGCGTGAAAATGTAATCACACGTGAGTTCTAGTATAATATATTTGTCCAATGAATACCCGTTTATCATCTGCATTTATTCTTGGTGTAGTAATTTTAATGGCCAGTAGTGTATATGATAGTCTGGACACTTGGAAGCTATTAGTAATGAAGTATTTCTTGCCAGCCTCTGTCGGTTGAAATGTAAGGTTTTTTAAGTACTTACAGTCTTGGGGCACTTCCTTTACAAAAATTAATTTTCTCGGTGACCAACACCACCATGAAAGTTCATCCCAGACGGAAGACTAAAGTCTAATGTCTCTATTGTTCAATGTAAAGGGCGATAACGATGAAATTTATGAATCAGATTATGTACACAACAATATCAAATTATCAGGAGTTCAGAATCGTTCATGAGTACCGACTGCGGGAAATCTGTTCGATGTGAAGCACTCACAAGGTACAGTGAATGCATCCATATATCACAGCATGGAGTGAAAGTAGAGGAGAATATGTGTCTGGAGAATATCCATCCACGCAAGATACCCATTGCCACGTGACATCAACAGTGGTTGCTAGAGGACCGTGAAGAATCTAGGAGGACAATGTCTTGTACGTGTTCGGTGAGTGATAGGCCACAAAAAAATTCAGAGCAAGGAATCTGCAGTTCTCTGAAGAAAGTTTCCTCCTTCATCGTCACGTGTGGTCGAGCAATGCGCTGCTGAAAATATAACATGTTGAGAATTCTATGGCGCCTCCGATTAGAAATGTCCCTGAAGTACTGGCTGCAGTTCTGATTGCCCACAACATGAGCGAATCGAGTAGAAATCCTACAGATGTATACCTACATCTTAATCCGTACTCTGTAAGTCAAATTACGGTATGTGGCAGAGGGTAGTTATGGCATCTCTGACATTTTCACTTTCCTCTATTACATTCGAGACAGGCACGTAGCAAGAAAGATTTTCGGTAAGCCTCCGTATTAGCTGGTAATGTCTCCGATTCTCTATTATCGTCATTTCGAGAAGCGTATTTGGGAGGAAGTAAACTGTAATCAGACTGTTCTTCGAATGTACGCTCTGGGATTTCTACCAGTAAAGCTTTTTGTGATGCACATCAATTCCCTTGTGGTGTCTGCCACTGGATTTTGTTGATCATCTTCCAAACACCCATCCGATTTCGAAACGATCCTGGCTCCTCGTTTGATGTTAGGTGTATCTTTTACGATGGACCCGTGGTTCAACGATAGCGTCTTTGACTAGTAAACAAAAGGACTTAGGTTCCGGGATTCGAACCCAGCCAGTGCTTAACCGTTGAATAAAAATCATCAGCAACGGCGGCCGAAGACTTTCGGAGTAAGAGGTCAGCCTCATTCTGCCAATGACGTAGTACTACATAAAAAAATAAATCTCGTGTACACATTCGGCTGTCTACCAAATTTTCGTTCTTCTGTTGTTTAAAAAATGTAAAATGTCCTTCCTGTTAGAGTTTCTATGCAATAAGGATCTGTATTAATTATTGTTATTAGAATTACTGAGGAAATAATCAGTAAATGGTTAAAGTATGTATTATATTTTGTTTAAAACAGTGTAATCAGCGCCATGTTTCACTAATTCAGAAAGGTTTATGTATTATGTGCCTGTTAATGAGCTGGCTTTGACGAACCAATGGTCGCGTGCTCTCAGTGCGTTATCGCTTACTCAGTTCATTTCTACGAATCGAACCTGAAGTCTGATTTTCTTCGTGAAGTTCGATTGTAACTGTTATTATCTTGCAAATCATTTCGATGTATTGAATCTAAATATTAACATGGTCTTATGTCTAAAACTTACCTCGATCAATAATGACTTCAGGACCTGATGAGTGATTTACATAAAGGTTATTTAGCTTATGGCATAAACAAACATAACAGATATTTATTCAGCTGATGGGATTAGCCAAAACAGGAGAATTTTTCTTACACGCGTTTATTCTAAACCATTTGTTTATTTCACGATTTCATTTTGATCATGCTACCGTCGATGTGATGCGACCTCGTTTCACGAATATTTTACTTCTAATTTCGCAAATTTTTAAAAAATCAAACACTAGAGTGCGGACATAGTTTCAGGGCACTCTCTTTGCCCTCCGGGATGGGAAATTACAATAAAAAACGGAAGAGTCAGCAATGATCAATAACTTGAGAATGGAGGAGGCAATATAAACCACATTCTCAGGATATGTGGCGTGTAATTGAAAAAGTGTCATGATACACTATGTGATCAAAAATGACTTACAAGTACGTGGCGCCCTTCATCGGTAATGCTGGAATTCAATACGGTGTTGGCCCACCCTTAGCCTTGATGATAGCTTCCATTCTTACGCATACGTTCAATCAGGTGCTGGATGGTTTCTTGAGGAATGGCAGCCAATTCTTCGCGGAGTGCTGCCCTGAGGAGAGGTATCGCTGTCGGTCGGTGAGGCCTGGTACGAAATCGGCGTTCCAGAATATCCCAAAGGAGTTCTATAG